>NW_027331928.1:7685146-7895481 GCF_048418815.1 Hemitrygon akajei
CACCGTCCCATCGCACACTCCAGGGCTAAGACACAGTGTAAATCTCCCTCCACACGGTCCTATCACACACTCCCGGGGTCACACACAGAGTGTATCTCCCTCCACACCGTCCTATCACACACTCCCGGGATCAGACACAGAGTGAATCTCCCTCCACACCGTCCCATCAAACACTCCCAGGGTCAGACACAGAGTGAATCTCCCTGCATCCTGACTCATCACACACTCCCGGGGTCACACAGAGTGTATCTCCCTCCACAACGTCCCATCACACACTCCCGGGGTCAGACACAGAGTGAATCTCCCTCCACACCGTCCCATCACACACTCCCGGGATCTGACACAGAATGAATCTCCCTCCAAACCGGACCATCACACACTCCCGGGATCAGACATAGAGAGAAGCTCCCTGCACACCGTCCCAACACACACTCCCGGGATCGGACTCAGAGTGAATCACCCTCAACACCGTCCTATCACACACTCCTGGGGTCAGACACAGACTGAAGCTCCCTCCGCACCGTCCCATCACACACTCCCGGGGTCACTCACAGAGTGTATCTCCCTCCACACCGTCCCATCACACACTCCCGGGGTCAGACACAGAGTGAAGCTCCCTCCACACCGTCCCATCACACACTCCCGGGATCTGACAGAGAATGAATCTCCCTCCAAACCGCACCATCCCACACTCCCAGGATCAGACATAGAGAGAAGCTCCCTGCACACCGTCACAACACACTCTCCCGGGATCGGACTCAGAGTTAATCACCCTCCACACCGTCCCATCACACACTCCTGGGGTCAGACACAGAGTGAAGCTCCCTCCACACCGTCCCATCACACACTCCCGGGGTCAGACACAGAGTGAATCTCCCTCCAAACCGCACCATCACCCACTCCCGGGTTCAGACATAGAGAGAAGTTCCCTACACACAGTCCCACCACACACTCCCCGGATCAGACATAGAGAGAAGCTTCCTCCACACAGACCGATCAAACATTCCCGAGGGCAGACACAGAGTGAAGGTCATTCCACACCGTCCCATCACACACTTCTGTTATCAGACACAGAGAGAGCCATCGTCCACATCGTCCCATCACAGTCTACCTGGGTCAGACACATAGTGAATCTCCCTCCACACCATTGCATCTGATACGCCCGGGGTCAGACACAGAGTTAAACACATTTCATTTCCCTTATTGGACAGGGTAGAATCGGAGAGGACTGGAAAATTTTTAATTGGGGAAGGTCAGATTATGAGTCTATAAGGCTAGAACTTACGGGTGTGTATTGGGATGATGTATTTTCTGGGGAATGTACTGTGGAGATTTTGTCAATATTGGCGGATATCTTGCAGGATGTTAGGGATATGTTTGTCCCGGTGAGGAAGATTATGAGTGGTAGGTTCAAGGAACCATGAGTGGCAAGTGAGGTGGAGCATCTAGTCAGGTTTAAGAAGGCAGCATAAATAACGTTTGGGAAGCAATGGTCATATGTTTCTATTGAAGAATACAATGTAACAAGAAAGGAGCTTTAGAAGGGGCTGAGAGCGCAGGAAGGGGGCATGAGAAGCCCTTGGCGAGCAGGGTAAAGGAAAACCCCAAGGCATTCTTCAAATATGTGAAAAACAAAAGGATGACGGGACTGAAGATTGGACCGCTTAAAGGTAAAGTTGGCGAGATATTCCTGGAGGCTGTGGAAGTGAGCGAGGTCCTCATTGAATACTTCTCTTCGGTATTCACCAATGAGAGGAACTTGATATCGGTGAGGACAACATGAGTAAGGTTGATGTTCTGGGGCATGTTGACATAAAGGGAGAGGAGGTGTTGGAGTTGTTAAAATACATCAGGACGGATAAGGCCCTGGGGCCCGACGGCATATTCCCCAGACAGCTCCTTGATGCGAGGGAGAAGATTGCTGAGGCTCCGGCTGGGGTCTTTATGCCTTCGTTATCCACGGGAATGGAACTGGAGGTTTTGGAGGGAGGCGAATGTGGTCCACTTGTTCGAAAAAGATAGTAGGGATAGTCCGAGAAATTATAGACCAGTGAGCCTTACGTCTGTGGTGGGAAGGTTGTTGGAAAAGATCATTAGAGTTAGAAACTATGGGCTTTTAGAGAATCTTGATCTGAACAGAGACACACAGCATGGATTTGTGATGGGAAGATCGTGTCTTACAAGCCGAATAGAGTGATTTGAAGAGGTGACCACGCTTAAAGATGAGGGTAGTCCAGTGGATTTGATCTATGTGGATTTTAATAAGGCATTTGGCAAAGTTGCTCACGGAAGGATTATTCAGCAAGTCAGAAGGCATGGCATGTAGGCATGTTTGGCCAGGTGGATTCGGAATTGGCTTGCCTGTTGAAAGTAGTGTGTCGTGGTGGAAGGAGTACATTGGAGGGTTATGACTAGAGGTGACCCTCAAGGATCGATTCTGGGATCTCTACTTCTCGTGATTTCTTTAACTACCTGGATATGGAGGTAGAAGGGTGGGTTGGCAAGTTTGCAGACGACACAATGGTAAGTGTTGCTGTGGATAGTGTAGAGGATTGTCGAACATTGCAGAGAGACATTGATAAGATGCGGTAGTGGGCTGAAAAGTGGCAGATGGAGTTCAACTCGGAAAAGTGTGTGGTAAACTTTGGAAGGACAAACTCCAAGGCAGAGTACAAAGTAAATGGCAGGATACTTGGTAGTGTGGAGGAGCAGGGGCATCTGGATGTACCTGTCCCCAGATCCCGGAAAGTTGCCTCACAGGTAGATAGGGTAGTTAAGAAAACTTATGAAGTGTTCGCTTTCATAAGTCTAGAGATAGAGTTTAATAGTCGCGGTGTAATGATGAGGCTCTTTAACACTCTGGTTAGGCCAAAGTAGCAGCGTCCATTATCCTGTCGCCTCACTACAGGAAGGATGTGGAAGCATTGGAAAGGATACAGAGGAGATTTACCAGAATTCTGCCTAGGAATTCTCTGTCACAGGAAACGAGACCAGTTCATTGGCTATATTTAAGACAAGGAGTTAGATATGGCCCTTCTGGCTAAAGGAATCAGGGGATATGGAGAGAAGGCAGGAACAGGGTTCTGAGTTGGATGATCAGCCTTGATAATACTGAATGGCGGTGTAGGCTCGAAGGGCCGAATGGCCTACTCCTGCACCTATTTTCTATGATTAGAGAGTATGGATTCTGATCAGAGATTAAGGGAACTGGGGTTTTATTCTCTGTAGAGAAAGAGGATGAGAGCAGACACGATGGTGGTATATAAGTTATTAAGAGGAATAGATGGAATGGACAGCCAGCTCCTCTTCCCCAGGGCATCTCTGCTGAACACAAGAGAGTGTGACATTAAGGTAAGCGGGGGGGGGGGGGGTTTGGGGAGGAAGTTCAAGTAGTATACTAGTGGAAGATTTTTTTTTTAACTCAGATAGAATTTAGTGCGTGGACTGCACTATCTGAATCAGTGATAGAGGCAGATACTCCAGTGAAATTTAGAATATTAGTGAATATTAGACAGATATATGGAGGAATTTATGATGGGGGTTATATGGGATGAAGGCTTTAAGGATCGGCATTATTGTGGGCCGAAGAGCCTGTACTGTGCGGTATTGTTTTATGCTCTATGATCTATACCGACCCATCACACTCGCCACGGATCAGACACAGAGTGAGACTCACGCCACACCGTCCCATCGCACACTCCAGGGCTAAGACACAGTGTAAATCTCCCTCCACACCGTCACACCACACACTCCCGGGGTCAGACACAGAGTGAATCTCCCTCCACACCGTCCTATCACACACTCCCGGGGTCACACACAGAGTGTATCTCCCTCCACACCGTCCCATCACACAGTCCCGGGATCTGACACAGAGTGAATCTCCCTCCATGCTGACCCATCACACACTCCCGGGGTCACACAGAGTGAATCACCCTCAACGCCGTCCCAACACACACTCCTGGGGTCAGACACAGACTGAAGCTCCCTCCACACCGTCCCATCACACACTCCCGGGATCTGACACAGAATGAATCTCCCTCCAAACCGCACCATCACCCACTCCCGGGATCAGACATAGAGAGAAGCTCCCTGCACACTGTCCCAACACACACTCCCGGGGCCAGATACGGAGTTAGTAGCCGCCTCACAGACCGATAACACAGTAACGGACAGAGAAACAGAGCGAAAATCCCTCTTCACTCTATCTCTCGCCTCTCACCAATCACCAGTTTTTCAGGGTTCCTGTAGTCTCCAACAGTGTGTCTGTCTCAGAGATAATAAATGTGTGTGAGACAAGAGGTAGAACAGATGAGGGAGGGGGAGGGGAGAGCGGGCTGTGGACAGGTGGTGAGTTTGTAGTTATTGGGAGGAAATGGTGTGAAACCATACGACCGGCCTGTACTCACAGAAACGTAGAGAAGCTGAGAAACGAGAAATCGATTTCCGGTGGAAGTGAGCAGAAATAACTCCAACTTTGTGCAAGGAGCTTGACCTTGTGTCTGACCCCGAGAGTGTGTGATTGGACGGTATAGAACATAGAACAGAAAACAACACCGCACATTACAGGCTCTTCGGCCCACAATGTTGTGACGACTCTTATACTCTGCCGCCCATATAAACTAACAATGTAAATTTCTGCATATAGCTGTCTATTAGACTCTTAAATTTCATTAGGGTATATGCCTCCACCACTGACTCATTCAGTGCAGTCCAAGCACCAAGCAATCTCTGAGTAAATACCTTCCTCTAATACCCCCTTGATATTTGCTCCCCTTACCTTAAAGCTATGTCCTCTTGCATTGAATAGTGGTGCCCTGTCCACTCTATCTATTTATCTTAATACCTTGTATACCTCTAGCAGGTCTCCTCTCATCCTCCATCTCTCCAGAGAGTAAATCCCTAGCTCCCTTAAACTCTGATCATACTGCGTACTTTCTAAACCAGTCAGCATACCAGTAAATCGCCTCTGTACCCTTTACAACGCTTCCACATCCTCCCTATAGGGAAGCGACCAGAACTGGAATAACCCGCGACTCTTAAACTCAATCCCTCGACTTATGAAAGCTAACTCTCCACTGGATTTCGTAACTGTCCTGTCTACTGTGAGGCACCTTTCAGGGATCTCTGGACATGTACTCCCAAAACCCTCTGCTTCTCCACACTCCCAAGTATCCTGCCATTTACTTTGTACTTTGCCTTGGGGTTTGTCCTTCCAAAAGTGTACCATCTCACACTTCTCCGGATTGAACTCCATCTGCCACTTCTTAGCCCACGTCCGCATCCTATCAATGTCTCTCTGCAATCTTCGTCAATCTACTAAACTATCCACGACACCACCAACATTTGTGCCGTCTGTAAACTTACCAACCCACCCTTCTACCCCCACATCCAGGTCGTTATTAAAAATCACAAAAATTAGAGATCGCCGAATCGATCCTTGTGGGACACCACTAGTCACAACATTCCAATTTGAATTTACTCCCTGTAAAACAACACTCGGCTTTCTGCAGCCAAGGCAATTCTGAACCCAGCTGGACTTACTTCCCTAGATCCTATAACCTCTGACTTTCTGAATAAGCCTATCATGTGAAACCTTGTCAATTTATATGTAGATCACATCCACTGCACTACCCTGATCTATATGCCTGTTCACCTCCTCAAAGAACTCTATCAAGCTTGTTAGGCACGATCTGCTCTTCACAAAGCCATGACTGTCCCTGATCAGACCATGATTCTCTAAATGTCCATAGATCCAAACTCTAAGTATCTTTTCCAACCGCTTTCCCACCACGGACGTAAGTCTCACTGGTCTATAATTACCCGGATTATCCCTGTTAACCTATTTGAAGAAGGGGACAACATTCGCCTCCCTGCAGTCCTGCGGTACCATTCCCGTGGACAACGAGGACAGAAAGATCCTAGCCGGAGGCTCAGCAATATCTTCCCTCACATCGTGGAGCAGACTGGGTAATATTCCGTCAGGCCCAGTGACGTATCCGTCCTAAAGTATTTTAACAACTCCAACAGCTATTCTTCGGTATTGGGGTTTTCCTTTACGCTACTCGCCAAGGCCTTCTGATGCCCCCTTTTTGACATCCTCAGTTCCTTCCTAAGCTCCGTTCTTGCTACCCAATATTCCCCAATAGACCCATTTGATCCCTGCTTCTTAAACCTCATGTATGCTGCCTACTTCCACCTGACTAGTTTCTTCAACGCACCGGTCAACATGGCTACTTCACTCTAACATTCTTTATCTTCCTCACCTGGACAAATTTAACCCTAACATCCTGCAACAGATGCCTAATCGTTGAACAAATGTCCATAGAACATTTCTCTGCTGAAACATCATCCCATTTCACACACGCATGTTCTATACTCATAGCCTCATAATCTGTCGTTCACCTCTTAAAAATTCTGTGTCCTCTCTGTGTTTACTCTTATCCAAGAGGCAAATGGTGGCAGTTAAACTCTCTGTCTGATATCGGTGCTGTGTAACGGGACGGCGTGGAGGGAGATTCACCATCTGTTTGACCCCAGGAATACGTGATCAGACGTTAAGGAGAGAGTTTCAATGCTTATCTGATCCCCGGAGCGTGTGATGGGACGCTGTGGAGGGAGCTTTACTCTGTGTCTGACCCCGGTACTGTGTCCTTGGACGGTGTGGAGGGAGCTTCACTCCGGGTCTGATCCCGGTACTTTTTCTTGGGACGTTGTGGAGGGAGCTTCACTCCGGGTCTAACTCCTGGAGTGGGTGGTGGGACGGTGTGGAGGGAACTCCTCAGTGTGACAGACAACGAGACTATGTGATGGGACGTTGTGGAGGGTGATTTTCCGAGCGTCTGACCCCCGAACTATGAAATGGTATCTTGTGGAGAGAGCTTCAGTCTGGCGTATACGTATCACATTCCCGGCGTTAGTAAAGTTTTCTGATGTCTGTATGACGGCCCAGTCAGTGTAGCTGCACGCTTTCAATACTTCTCTGAAATACTGACATCCCCCAGTTATGTTCCAATGGGTGAAGAGAGTAAGACACAGAGTGTTGCTATCTCCACATCATCCAAACATAGAACACCAGGGTCGAGCTCAGAGTGAAGCTCATTCCGCTCGGTCCCCTCACACCCCCCCCCCCCCCCCGGGATGAGACACAGAGAGAAGCTCCCTACACACCGTCCCATCATACAATCCCGGGATGAGACACAGAGTGAAACACTCGCCACACAGTCCCATCACACAAACCCGGGATCAGACACAGAGTGAATCTCCCTCCACACTATCCCATCACACTCTCCCGGGGTCCGACACAGAGTGAATCTCTCTGCACACTGTCCCATCACAAACTCCCGGTGTCAGACACAGAGTTGATCTCCCACCACACCATCCCATCTCACACCCCCGGGGTCAGACACAGAGTGCAGCTCCCATCACACACTCCCGGGGTCAGACACAGAATGAATCTCCCTCCACACCGTCCCATCACACGCTTCCGTGGCCAGATACAGAGTTAGTAGCCGCCTCACAGACCGATAACACAGTAACGGGCAGCGAAACAGAGCGAAAATCCCTCTTCACTCTATCTCTCGCCTCTCACCAATCACCAGTTTTTCAGGGTTCCTGTAGTCTCCAACAGTGTGTCTGTCTCAGAGATAATAAATGTGTGTGAGACCAGAGGTAGAACAGATGAGGGAGGGGGAGGGGAGAGCGGGCTGTGGACAGGTGGTGAGTTGGCAGTTACTGGGAGGAAATGGTGTGAAACCATACGACCGGCCTGTACACACAGAGACGTAGAGAAGCTGAGAAACGAGAAATTGATTTTCGGTGGAACTGAGCAGAAATAACTCCAACGTTGTGCAAGGAGCTTGACCATGTGTCTGACCCCGAGAGTGTGTGATTGGACGGTATAGAACATAGAACAGAAAACAACACAGCACATTACAGGCTCTTCGGCCCACAATGTTGTGCCGACTCTTATACTCTGCCGCCCATATAAACTAACAATGTAAATTTCTGCATATAGCTGTCTATTAGACTCTTAAATGTAATTAGCGTATGTGCCTCCACCACTGACTCAAGCAGTGCAGTCCACGCACCAAGCAATCTCTGAGTAAAATACCTTCCTCTAATACCCCCTTGATATTTGCTCCCCTTACCTTAAAGTTATGTCCTCTTGCATTGAATAGTGGTGCCCTGTCCACTCTATCTATTTCTCTTAATATCTTGTATACCTCTAGCAGGTCTCCTCTCATCCTCCATCACTCCAGAGAGTAAATCTCTAGCTCCCTTAATCTCTGATCATAATGCGTATTCTCTAAACCAGTCAGCATACCGGTACATCTCCTATGTAGCTTTTCAAATGCTTCCACATCCTCCCTATAGGGAAGCGACCAGAACTGGAATAACCCGGGACTCTTAAACTCTATCCCTCGACTTATGAAAGCTAACACTCCACTGGATTTCGTAACTACCCTATCTACTGTGAGGCAACTTTCAGGGATCTCTGGATATGTGTCCCCAGATCTCTCTGCTCCTCCACACTCCCAAGTATCCTGCCATTTACTTTGTACTCTGCGTTGGGATTTGTCTTTCCAAAGTGTACCACCTCACACTTCTCCGGGTTGATCTCCATCTGCCACTTCTCAGCCCACTTCTGCATCCTATCAATGTCTCTATGCAATCTTCGACAATCTGCTAAACTATCCACAACACCAACAAACTTTGTTCCGTCTGCAAACTTACCAACACGCCCTTCTACACCCACATCCAGGTCTTTATTAAAAATCACAAAAAAAGAGATACCCGAACCGATCCTTGTGGGACACCAATAGTCACAACATTCCAATCTGAATTTATTCCCTGTACAACAACGCTCAGATTTCCGCAGCCAAGCCAATTAGTTCCAAAGATCTTATGACTTCTGACTTTCTGAATAAGCCTATCATGTGAAACCTTGTCAAAATATATGTAGATCACATCCACTGCACTACCCTGATCTATATGCCTCGTCACCTCCTCAAAGAACTCTATCAGGCTTATTAGGTACGATCTGCTCTTCACAAAGCCATGCGGACTGTCCCTGATCAGACCATGATTCTCTAAATGTTCATTTATCCAATCTCTAAGAATCATTTCCAACAGCTTTTCCACCACAGACGTAAGGCTCGCTGGTCTATAATTACCCGGAATATCCCTATTAACCTATTTGAAGAAAGAGACAACATTCGCCTCCCTGCAGTCCTGCGGTACCATTCCCGTGGACAACTAGGACTTAAAAATCCTAGCCGGAGGCTCAGCAATATCTTCCCTCACATCGTGGAGCAGCCTGGGTAATATTCCGTCATGCCCGGTGACGTATCCTTCCTAAAGTATTTTAACAACTCCAACAGCTATTCTTCGGTATTGGGGTTTTCCTTTACGCTACTCGCCAAGGCCTTCTGATGCCCCCTTCTTGCCATCCTCAGTTCCTTCCTAAGCTCCATTCTTGCTACCCAATATTCCCCAATAGACCCATCTGATCCCTGCTTTCTAAACCTCATGTATGCTTCCTACTTCCAGCTGACTAGTTTCTCCAACGCACCGGTCACCATGGCTCCTTCACTCTACCATTCTTTATCTTCCTCACCTGGACATATTTAGCCCTATAATGCTGCAACAGATGCCTAATCGTTGAACAAATGTCCATAGAACATTCCCCTGCTGAAACATCATCCTATTTCACACACGCATGTTCTAACCTTATAACCTCATCAAATGTCGTTCCCCTCTTAAACAATTCTGTGTCCTCCCTGTTTTTACTCTTATCCATGAGGCAAATGGAGGCAGTTAAACTCTCTGTCTGATATCGGTGCTGTGTAACGGGACGGCGTGGAGGGAGATTCACCATCTGTTTGACAACAGGAATACGTGATCAGACGTTAAGGAGAGAGTTTCAATGCTTATTTGATCCCGGCAGCGTGTGATGGGAAGCTGTGGAGGGAACATCACTCCGGGAATAACCCCTGGAGTGGGTGGTGGGACTGTGTGGAGGGAGATTCACTCTTTGTCTGATACCGGAAGTGTGTGATGGAACGGTGTGGAGTGAGATTAACTCAGTGACTGATCCCGTGAGTGGGTGAGATGTGACGTTGAGGAGGGAGCTTCTCCCACTGTCTTATTCCGGGAATGTGTGATGTAACGGTGTGGTGGGAGCTTCACTCCGGGTATAACCCCCTGGAGTGGGTGGTGGGACGGTGTAGAGGGAGATTCTCTGTGTGACAGACACCGAGAGTGTGTGATGGGACGTTGTGGAGGGAGCTTTTCTGAGCGTCTGACCCCCGAATTATGAAATGGGATCGTGTGGAGGGAGCTTCAGGCTGGCGTGTACGTATCACATTCCCGGCGTCATAAAGTATTTTGATGTCTGTATGACGGCCCAGTCAATGTCGCCGCTCGCTTTCAATACTTCCCTGAAATACTGACAACCCCCAGTTATGTTCCAATGGGTGAAGAGATTAAGACACAGAGTGTAGCTACCTCCACACCAACCCATCATAGAACCCCAGGGTCGAGCTCAGAGTGAAGTTCACTCCGCTCGGTCCCCTCACACACTCCCGGAATCAGACACAGAGAGAAGTTCCCTGCACACTGTCCCATCACACTCTCCCGTGGTCAGACTCGGAGTGACTCTCCCTCCAACCGTCCCATCACACAATCCCGGGATCAGACACAGAGTGAAACTCTCTCCGCACCGTCCCGTCACACACTCCCGGCCTCACACACAGAGTGAATCTCCCCCCACACCGTCCGATCACATACTCCCGGGGTCAGACACATAGTGAAGCGTCCTCCATACCGTTGGTGTTATTTCTGCTCTCTTACACCGGATATCGATCTCTCGGTTCTGAGTTTCTGTGTGTGCAGGCCGGTCGTGTAGTTTCACACCAATTCCTCTCAGTGACTGCAATCTCACCATCTCTCCACAGATCTCCCTCCCCTCGCCCTCCCTCCTCAGTTCTACATGTGGTCTCACGGATCCTTATTATCTCTGAGTCAGACACACTGTTGGAGGCTGAAGTGCTGTTTATTGGTGAGATGGGAGTGAAGAGTGAGAGTTGCTCTGTTTCTGAATCCGTTTTGTGTTATCGGACTGTGAGGCGGCAGGTTGACTCTGTGTCCGACCTCAGGAACATGTGAAGGGACGGTGTGGAGGGAGATTCACTCTATGTGTGATCCCTGGAGTGTGTGAAGGGACGGTGTGGAGGGAGATTCACTCTATGTGTGATCCCTGGATCGTGTAATTGGACGGTGTGGAGGAGTGTTTCACTCTATGTTTGACCCAGCATGTATGTGATGGAACGGGGTGGGCTGTATAAGGAATGGAAGGTGCTTGACTCTGTGTCTGACCCCGGGAGTGTGTGATGGGACGGTGTGGAGGGAGATTCTCTCTGTGTCTGACCCCGGGAGTGTGTGATGGGACGGTGTGGAGGGAGATTCTCTCTGTGTCTGACCCCGGGAGTGTGTGATGGGTCGGTGGGGAGGGAGATTCTCTCTGTGTCTGGCCCCGGGAGTGTGTGATGGGACGGTGTGTATGGAGATTCACTCTGTATCTGACCCCGGGAGTGTGTGATGGGACGGTGTGGAGAGAGATTCACTCTGTGTCTGACCCCGGGAGTGTGTGATGGGACGGTGTGGAGAGAAATTCACTCTGTGTCTGACCCCGGGAGTATGTGATGGGACGGTGTGGAGAGAGATTCACTCTGTGTCTGACCCCGGGAGTGTGTGATGGGACGGTGTGGAGAGAGATTCACTCTGTGTCTGACCCCGGGAGTGTGTGTCGGGACGGTGTGGACCGTGAGCTTCACTGCGTGTCTGGCCCCGGGAGTGTGTGATAGGACGGTGTGGAGGGAGATTCTCTCTGTGTCTGACCCCGGGAATGTGTGATGGGACGGTGTGGAGGGAGATTCTCTCTGTGTCTGACCCCGGGAGTTTGAGATGGGATGGTGTGGAATCAACTTTACGGTGTAGGACGCCGTTTGTATGTGCTGGGGCTGTGTTTTGGGATCCTGACTCTGTGTCTGATCCCAGGCATGTGTTTTGGGAATTGTGCTGGGAGCTTGTCTATATGTCTGATAACAGGTTTATTTGATGGGACAGTGCAGGGGGAGCTTAACTCTGTCCCTTCCCCGTCGAGTCTGTGTGATCCGTCTGTTTGGTGGGATCTCCACTTTACACCTGACACCGGGAATGTATGATGGACCGCTTTAAATGATTCGCATTCTGTTTCTGACTCTGTTTTTTCTTCTGAGCAGAACTTCTCAAAACAAGAGGACATGGCTTTAGGGTAAGGGGTGGGAAGTCCAAGGGGGATATTAGCGAAATTTTTGTTTTTAATCAGAGTGTGGTTGGTGCATGGAATTACTCAGCCTGAGTCAGTGGTGGCATTTACAGGATTCAAGATTTATTACAGCCATTGTACACCACAGTTCCCGTACGTTACCCTACCCGACAGGAGCAGCAGCTTCACGCACGTGGCCCGGATGTGGACGTCCCGGAGGCTGGGAATCTCCTGGACTTCCCACATCTGACACGCAGTATAGAATACCGGCCTTACAGACATGTTTCCTGATTCCTCACAGGTAGCTTATTTCGCTTCGATTCGTTACCGCCGAAGCCAGAATGATCTAAAGGTGACTCTGTCTCAGGTCACTCCTTTGATAACCGCTCCTTTGACGAACTCTCCTCTCGGCAGTATCTCCCTTTTACGCCTGAACCTGCCCTGCTGTCCAACTCACGGTTGGTGTTCCGGTTACAACCACTGACAGGTCACGGATAATGGACTAACGCTCTCTAAGTCCCTTTTGTAAATCACCTCCACAGACATACGGGAAATCCCATTTCATAAAGCTCTGTGGACGCCGCCGATAGGCAAAGTACATTCTCTACCGCTTTCTCCTCCTATTTCTCTCTCAGACGGTCTGAACTCCACCTATTCATTGCTGAGCCTTCCGAAAGACGAGCATCTCATGGAAGAGTACGAAGATCCTCCCACGGGAGCCGCCGAAATGTCAGTGACTGCACAGGCAGGTCAGAGTTCACAATAATGACATCACTCTGAAGGGGTCACGTGCTTTATGCACACGTGTTCAAGTTCTACTGCATCTGCGTCGGCCACTTCCTCCGGCAGCTCTTTCCACAGAAGTAACACTGTCTGGGTAAAAACAAGATTGTCACTCTTGTCCCCACTTACTGCTGTCACCGTATCCCTGAGCGCTTTAGTCCACGATTGTCCAAGCCTAGATAAAAACGACTCTGTGCAATCACGTGACTGTGCCCCATGTGGTTTTATACATCTCTAAAGTCACCTCTGCGATCCGAGGTATAACGTCTCCATAACTCAGGCATTCGAGACCATGAATGTCCTCGTCAATATCCTCTGCACTGTCTCCAGTTCAGGGGGATCTTATCTAGATGAGGACGACAGCAACGGATCACTCTACTCCAAATGCGGTTCACTGACGTGTTGCACAATTCCAACGGGACCTCCCTACTGCTGTAATCATTACCCTATCTATATGCGACTCCACCTTCAGACAACTGTGTACTTGTACCCCTGGGCTCCTCTGTTCTACAACCCTCCCCAGGGTCCCTGTCTTCCCGTGACTCCACTTTCAGTGTACCGTGTACCTGTGCCCCTGGGTCCCTCTGTTGTACAACACTCCCCAGTGTCCCTGTCTAACTGTGACCACACATTCATAGAAACGTATCCCCGTACCCCGGGGTCCCCTTGTTCTACAACACCCCCCAAGATCCCTGTCTACCTGTGACCAGTATAGAACACCGGCCTCACAGACATAGTTCTTGTTCTATTCCTCACAGGCAGCTCACCTCGCCTCGACCCGTTATCGCCGAAGCCCGAATGTACCAAAGCCCGAACACTCTGTCTCAGATCACTGCTTTGATAACCGCTCCTTTGGTGAACGCTCCTCTGGTCAGTGTCTCCCTTTTGTGCCGGAACCTTCCCTACTACCCAACTCACGAGGGGTGCTCCGGTTAGAGCCACTGACAGACCACGTACAATGGACTCACGCTCTCGAAGCCCCCTTTTTAAATAAGCGCAGCAGACCTGCGAGAAATTCTACTCCGTAAAGCTCTTGACACCGCCGATGGGCATAGTACATTCTCTACCGGTCTCTCCTTTTATTTCTCTCTCTCATTCTCTCAGACGGACTGGACTACTCAGTGCTGAACCTTCCAAAAGAAGAACATCTCAGTGAAGGGTACGAAGATCCTCCCATTGCATCGGGACCCGCGGAAATGTCAGTGGCTGCACAGGCAGGTCAGAGTTCACAATGATGACATCACTCTAAAGGGGTCACGTGCTTTAGGCACAAGTGTTCAGGTTCTACTGCATCTGCTTCGACCACTTCCTCTGGCAGCTGAATCCCACAGACGGACCACTGTCTGGGTAAAAACAAAAATGTCACTCTTGTTCCCAGTTACATCACTTACTGCTATCACATTATCCCTGAGAGCTTCGGTCCTGCATTCTACAAGCCTAGAGAATAATGACTCTGTGCATTCACCTTGTCTGTGCCCCATGTGGTTTTATACAACACTGTGTCAGCTCTGCGATCCGTGGTATAACGTCCCAAAGTGTCTCACTTATCTCCTTAACTCAGTCACTGCAATATCCTCGTAAATCTTCTCCAATTTCAGGGAACCGTGTACCTGTACCCCTGGTACTCTCTGTTCTATTACACCTTCAACGGTCCCTGTACAGCTGTGACTCCACTTTCAGTGAGAGAAGCCATTTTTATTAACTGAACGGGGAAAAGTGGCTAGACTGCGCAGGCGTGTGACGTAATGCGCCAAAGGTTTTTAAATAAAAGACTGGCAAATACAGCGGCCAACGTCGGAGCGGACCGAGTCAGAGTGGGATGGCTTTGACTCAACTGGCTTCGGTGTGAACAGGCAGAGGCGAGGGTAGGTTTCGCTATGTTTTGATTTGTTTGTTTACGGCAGAGAGAATAACAGGCCGGATGTTGGAATGCTACTCTTGTAGGATGTGGGAAGCCAGGGAGACATCTGGTGTCCCTGACAACTATACCTGCAATTACTGCATCCAGCTGCGGCTCCTAACAAACCGCGGAAGGGAACTGAAGCAGGATCTGGATGACCTCCTCATTAGGGAGAATGAGGAGTTTATAGATCGTAGCTACAGGAAGGCAGTTAGCCAAAGGAGCGGAGCACAGTTACCGTCAGGCGAGGTAAGGGAAAATGGCAGGCAGAGCAGGGCTCCCCTGTGGCCATTCTCCAGAACAACAAGTGTACCGATTTGGATACTGTTGGGGGGAAGACTTACCTGGGACGAGCTGCGGAAGCCGGATCTCTGCCACTGAGTCATGTTCTGCAGTCCAGAGGGAGAGGGGAAGAAGAGGAGAGCGGTAGTGATAGGGGACTCAATAGTTAGAGGTACAGTCAGGAGGTTCTGTGGTCGCGACAGAGACTTTCGGATGGTTTGTTGCCTCCCAGGTGCCAGGGTCAGGGATTTCTCTGATCGAGTGCACTACATTCTGAAATGGGAAGATGAGCAGTCAGATGCCACGGTTCACATCGGTATCAATGACGTAGGAAGAAAGAGTGAGGAGGTCCTGAAGAGTGAGTATAGAGAGTTTCGTAGGAATTTAAAAAGCAGGACCTCGAGGGTAGTAATATTTGGATTGCTACCTGTGCCACTTGCCAGTGAGAGTAGGAATAGGATGCACTGGAGGATGAACACGTGGCTGAGGAACTGGTGTAGGGGGCAGGGTTTCAGATTACCGGAACATTGGGAACTCTTCTGGGGCAGGTGAGACACGTATAAGAGAGACGGATTACATCTGAACTGCAGGGGAACCAATATCCTTGCAGGGAGGTTTTTTAGTGCTATTGGCGGGAGGGGAGAGTGTTTAAACTAGATTTGCAGGGGGATGAGAACCAGAGTGCTAGAGCAGATAGTGGAGCGGTGGTGAAAATAAATGATGTTAAATTTTCATGCAAAATCACAAATAGAAGGGTTACGTTTGGTGGTAAAGATCTTCCGAGGTGTGTCTATTTCAATGTCAGGAGTATTGTGGGGAAGGCTGACGAGCTGAGGGCGTGGATTGACAGGTGGAATTATGACATTGTAGCCATTAGTGAAACTTGGCTACAGGAGGGGCAGGACTGGCAGCTTAATGTTCCAGGGTTCCGATGGTTCAGACGTGATAGAGGCAGAGGGAGCTGACATTACAAGTCAGGGAAAATGGTAAACCAGTGCTCAGGTAGGACAGATTAGAGGGCTTGTCTACGAGGCCACATGTGTGGAGCTGAGAAAACGGAAAAGTAAGACAACATTAATGGGCTTGTATTATAGATCACCCAATAGTCAGCGAGAATTGGAGGAGCAAATCTGCATAGAGATAGCAGACAACTGCAGGATACATGAAGTTATAATAGTAGGGATTTTTAGTTTTCCACCTATTGATTGTGACTCCCATGCTGTTAAAGGTCCAGACGGGTTAGAGTTTGTGAAATGTGTTCAGGAAAGTTTACTGAATAAATATATAGAGGTACTGACTAGAGGATGCAATATTAGCTCTCCTATTAGGAAACGAGTTAGGACAGGTGACAGTGGTGTGTATGGGGGAACACGTTGGTTCCAGTGGTCATAACGCCATTAGTTTCGACTTTATCATGGATAATGATAGATCAGGTCCTCGGGATGAGGTTCTAAACTGAAAAAGCCCAAATTTGAATAAATGATAAAGTATCCAAAAAGCGTGGATTGGAATAGGTCGTTCTCTGGCAAGCATGTGATTGGTAAGTGGGAGGTCTTCAAAGGAGAAATTTTCAGAGTGCTGAGATTGTATGTTCCTGTCAGGATTAAAACCAAAGTGAATAAGAATAAAGAACTTTGTTTATCATGGGATACTGGAACACAGATAAAGAAGAGTAGAGAGTTGTTTGACATGTGCAGGAAACAGAAAACAAAAGTAAGGTGTTTGAGGAGTATTAAAAGTGCAAAAATACTTAAGAAAGAATTCAAGAGGGCTAAAAGAAGACATGAGGTAGCTTTGGCAGTCAAGGTGAAAGAACATCCAAAGAGCTTCTACAGGTAAATTAAGAGCAAAAGAGATAAAGAGATAAGAGATAAAGATGGTCATCTTGAAGATCAGAGTGATCGGCTATGTATGGAACCAATAGCAATGGGGGAGATCTTAAATGGCTTTTTTGCGCCTGTATTTACAAAGGGAACCTGCATAGAGTCAATGGAAATAAGGCAAACAAGTTGTGAGCTTATGGAGCCTATACATTGAAGAGGACGAAGTGCTTGCTATCTTGAGGCAAATCAGAGTAGATAAATCCCCAGGACCTTGAAGGAGACTAGTGCTGAAATTGCAGGGGGCCTCGTAGATATATTTAAAATGTCGGTATCTGCGGGTGAGGCGCCGGAGGATTGGATCCCTCATGTTGATCCGTTGTTTAAAAAAGGCACGAAAATTAATCCCGGAAATTAATAGCCGGTAGGTTTGACGTCGGTAGTAGGGAAACTATTTGAAGACGTACTAAGAGTTAGGATCTACAAGTATTTAGGTAGACAGGGACTTACTAGGGAGAATCAACACGGCTTTGTGCGTCTTAGCTCATGTTTAACAAATCTATTGGAGTTTTCCGAGGAGGTTACAGGGAAAGTGGATGAAGGGATGGCAGTGGATGTTGTCTACATGGACTTCAGTGAGACCGTTGACAAGGTCCCGTATGGGAGGGTAGTTCGGAAGATTCAGTCGCTCGGTATACAGGGTGAGGTAGTAAATTGGATTAGACATTGGCTCAGTGGGAGAAGTCAGAAAGTGGTAGTGGAGGATTGCTTCTCTGAGTGGAGGTCTCTGAATAGTGCTGTGCCACAGGGATCAGTGCTGGGTCCATTGTTATTTGTCATCTATATCAATGATCTGGATAATGTGATAAATTGGATCAGCTAATTTGCTGATGATACACAGCTTGGGAGGTGTAGTGGGCAGTGAGGAAGGTTTTCAAAGCTTGCAGAGGGATCGGGACCAGCTGGAAAAATGGGCTGAAAATGGCAGATGGAGTTTTATACAGACACGTGTGAGATATTCACTTTGGTAGATAACACAAGGTAGAACATACAAGGTAAATAATAGGGCACTGAGGAGTGCCGTAGAACGTAGGGAGCTAGGAATGCTGATAGAAAATTCTATAAAAGTGGCGTCACAGGTGGATAGGGGAGTAAAGAGAGATTTTGGTTCGTTGGCTTTTATAAAACAATGTATTGAATACAAGTGTTGGAATGTTATGGTGAGGTTGTATAAGGCCGTTGTGAGGCCGAATTTGGAGTATTGTGTGCAGCTTTGATCACCGAAGTACAGGAAGGATATTAATAATGTTGAAAAAGTGCAGAGAAGGTTTTCAAAGTTGTTTCCGGGACTTGAGAATCTGAGTTACAGAAAAAGTTTGAATAGGTTAGGACTTTATTCCCTGGAGCGTAGAAGAATGCGGGGAGACTTGACAGAGGTATATAAAATTATGATGGGTATAGATAGAGTGAATGCAAGCAGGCATTTTCCATTGAAGCTGGTGGAGAAATAAAAAAACAGAGAACATGGGTTAAGGGTGAAGGTGGAAATTTTAAAGGGAATATTAGTGGGGGCCTGTTCACACAGAGAGTGTTGGGCGTGTGGAATGAGCTGCCAGATGAAGCAGTAAATATGGGCTCACTTTAAAAATTTGAGGAAGAACTTGGACAGGTACATGGATGTGAGGTGTAGGGAGCGATCTGGTCCAGGTGCCCGTCTGTGGGACTATGTGGAAAAATGTTCGGCACAGCCAGGATGGACCAGAAGGCCTGTTTCTGTGCTGTAATGTTCCATATTTCTAACAGTGTAGCTGTAGCTCTGGGTCCCACTTTCTATAACATTTCCCAAGATTCCTCCCGTTGACCGTGTAAGTCCAACCCTGTTGTTTGTCCTACTGAAATACGACAGCTCAAAATAAACAGCACGTGCTCCTGCTCGGCCGACTTCCCCGGCGAATCGAGATCCCACTGTGAGAGATAAAAGTCTTCACTGTTTAAAATGCCATCCACGTTAATGTCGTCTGCAAGCTCACCTACCGTGTATTGTATAATCTGTTACAAATGGTCGAAATAGTTGACAAAGATCATTCGAGCCACCACCGATCCCCCGGTGAACAACGCCGGTGACGGGCCTCCAGTCTGAGAAACGAGTTTCAGCCTTAAACATTGTCTCCTATCGCCTAAGGAATTGTACACCTAATCAGCCATCCCTCACTGCATCCCCCAGAGCGGTATACATTCCGGGGCCTTGTTAAAACCTATGTACATTAGGTCCAGCAGCACGGCCTGATCAGTCCGCCGCAATCAAATTAGTCGACAGATTTCCATGGGTTCCACACCATCTTCAGACCAGTCTACCATCTGAGACCTTGTGAATAGCCTTGTTCAAGTTTCTGTAGAGTATATCTACTACCAATTCCTGCTCTGTCCTCCCCAGTCAAATCAGCCCGACAAATCTCCCTGGGTCTCACGCCAACTGTCATCTCCTTCGCTCGTGTCTCTTCCACTCTCCCTATCCTTCCCTCTCCCGCCGTCTCGCCGCTCCATTCCTTCTCGGTCTCTCCCTACATTCCTCTCTCCCATCTTCCAGAGTGATCTACCATCTGGGATCTTGATACGGGACTTGTTAAGCGTCCATTATAACTATCAATCCGGACATATCAGTCAGTCAAATTTCCCTGGGTCCCCACACCATTACACAGAGGAGACTACCACGTGAAAAAAAATATTTTATTTTCTTCACTGTTCACATTGTCTACCATCGTGTTCTTATGAAACGTCCTGGTTCCTCACTAAAAATATAAACAGTGCTCCGTCCATGACCGCAAGAAACGGCAGAGCGTTGTGGAAAGAGCTGAGCCCAACTCCGAAACCAGCCTCCCCTCCATGAACTCTTTCTACACATACTGCTGCTCCGATAAAGCACCCAGCGTCATTAAGGGTCCCCCGACATCCTATCTTCCGCACCTTCTCATCGGAAGAAAAATGCAGAAGCCTGTATCAGGAGGCTCAAGGACAGTTTCTACACTACAGTAATCAGACTACAGAACGGACCCCAAACGCGATAAGATGATTCTTGGCCTCACATCTTCGCGGCTCTTGAACCTTACAGTCTGCCTGCACTGCAATTTCTCTGTAGTTTCGATACTTTATTCTGCATTCTGTGATTGAGTAACCTTGTTCTAGTCCAATGAAGTGACCTGTATCTATGGATATGGGTGGGATCACTCCTGTCTGTGATGTATATAAACGATCTGGATGAGAATTTAGATGGGTGGTTTGGATTGACGGTATCATTCCAAATTGTGAGATGCCTTGCACCAGACGGCAGGTATCCTGGACAACACTGTCGGCCGACAGCTAAGAAAAATAATAAACCCGTGACAATCTCTCTTTCTACTCTTTCTCACCCCCTCTCTCTCGCTCCCTTTGTCACTTTCCCCATCTCTCTACTTTTTCTCCCCTCGCTCGCCCTCTCTCCCCCACTCTTTCGCTATCTCTCTCACACATCCCACTGTGGAGTCAATCCTAATATCGCTTCCTCTTCTCACGCGGCCTTTCCCTCTCTCCTTTCGCTTCCCGTTTCCTCTCCCCCATTCTCTCACATTCCCCCCCCCCCATCGCTCCCCTCTCACTCTCACCATCTTCTCCTTCTGTTTATCTGAATGGTCTCTCCAAAGGTCCCCATAAACAGGAGCCGAACGAGAACATCGGAAATAGACCGGACCGTAAGATCTGCCTACTCTGCCTAGTTACGTTCGTCCTCATCGCGACAGTGGTCGGGCTCTCGATCCATGGTGAGTCGAAAGGACTCCGGTTGGAGTCAGACCATAAACTAACAGTGTGGAAGGAAACGTGAGTGTCAAACCTCACAATTACACGTACACGCCGCTAAACGTGTCACAAACGTACCTCACCTTGATACCGACACCTTCCACGCCGTGGCACCGACACGTACCTCACCGTGACACTGTCACACCCCTCACAGTGAAACTGACACTACCCTCAACAGGACAGGGACACAACTCCCACCGTGACACCGTCACGTCCACACCGTGACACCAACTCCCACCTCACTGTGACGCCGAAAAATAATGAACTGCAAATCCAGACGGCCAATTCCCCGTGGATCCCCTATATCATAATCTTCTGGATAAGCCTCCCCTGATAGCTCAGGCAAACACACACGACTCCAACTTAATCGATCACATTCGGGAGAGGTGACATTATCTCTGGAATCAGAGAGACGCTTGTCAGCCCTGGGAAGTCAAGGGATTTGGACTCTCAGCGATGAGGCTCAATGTAACTGAGATTGAGAGAGGGAGGGGGGATCGTGGTGGAAGGAGAGACCGCGGTTGCTAAGTGGGAGGGAGTCCCAGTGGGGGACACGGCTGTATTCATCCACGCAGTGAAAGAGAACATGGGAAATAGATCGAACCGTAGGATCTGCCTGTGGCGTCCCTTTACGTCCGTCATTATCGTGATTGTTGCCGGGCTGTCGACCCATGGTGAGCCGAACGGGCTCCAAATGGAGGCAGGTTGTAAATAAATTGTTTTTGTAAAACACCGCAGGGACACCGACACCCCTTTACTGTGACACTGAGACACCACTCACTGTGACATCTATAAGCTCCTCAACCTAATCCGTCCAGGTCCGCACCGTGACAAGGACTCACGCTTCACTGTAACACCCCTCACCGAGACGGTATCGCCCCTCAACATAACACCGATGTACCGCTCAATGAGGCAATTACCCACACCTCACCCTGAAACAGGTAAACCCCTCATCGCGATAGCGACTCCGAAATTCACAGAAAAACCTACGTATTACACCCCGTGACGTCGATGCATACCTCAGCGTGACACTGTCACACCCACCGTCGCCAGGACATGCCTCTCACCGTGACACAGACACACCCCTCTCTTTGAGACCAGCACACCCCACACCATTGCACAGATACTCCACCCACCGTGACATCTCCACGCTCCTCACTCTGAGATTTCTCACGCCGTGACATCGAGCAACACTTCATTGTGACCCGGCACAACTCGGGCCAGGGCACCTAAATACCTGTCACAGTGACACCGACACGTTCCTCACAGCAACCCGGATTGACCGACCGGATACTTATGTAGACCCCCATTGTAACATGCACTAAATCTTCATCCGGACATTGATATACCCCTCAGCGTGACACAGACACGCCTCTCATTTCCCTCGGGATTACCCAATTTCCCTCGAGATCAATATTTTTGCCTGTCTGTCTCAAGGTGGCGCCGACGCCTCGACTGTGCCACTAGCACATCCTTCACTGTGACACTGACACAACACTCTCTGTGACCCGTTCGGTAGCGTGACGCTGACTCACGTGTCATTGTAAATGCTAAACATCCATCACCGTCTCTCTCAGTGTCACAGATTCGTCACCAGTTCACTGAGATGGAAACGAAGGACAGATCTGTCAACGAAACCAAGGCTCAAATCTGTGAATTGTTGAACAGAAGAAGAGGTGAGGCATCATCCCCCTCTTTCACCTGCTCCTCATCACAGGGCAGGCATGGAGAGAGGAAGCGTCACTCTGTGCTTGATATCGGGACTGTGTGAAGAGATGGTATGGAGGGTGATTCACTCTGTGTTTGACCCGGTGAGTGTGCGATGGGGCTGCGCGGAGGAAGCTTCACTCTATCACTGAATCCAGGAGCTTGTGATGGGACGTTGTGGAAGTGGATTCACTTTGTGTCTGACCTCGGGATTGTGAGACGTAACATTACAGCTTCACTCTATGTCTCACTTCGGAAATGTCTGATGGGACAGTATGAACCCAGCTTCACTCTGTTTCTGACTCCGGGAGTGTGTAGTGGGATCATGGAGAGAGAGTTTATGTCTGTGCCTGAATCCGGGAGTGTGTGATGGGACGGTGTGGATGGAGCTTCACTCTGTGCCTGAATCCGGGAGTGTGTGATGGGGCAGTGCAGAGGGGCGTTCATTCTATTTCACACCGGATTTTGTTATTGGATATTAACCCCGTTAGTGTGCCATGGGAGGTGGTTGGGGGAGCTTTGCTTTGTGTGAGAATACGGGGGGCGTGGGTGATAGGACGGTTCAGAGAGATCTTCACTCTGTGACTCGTCAGGAAGTGTGTGATGGAACGTAAGGAGGGAGATTCACATTGTGTTCAACTCGGGAATGCGTGATGGGACCGTGTGGTGGCAGCTTCCCTCTGTGTCTGACACTTTGCTCTGTGGTATTGTTGAGAAGCTGTAAAGGGACAATCTCTCTCTCTCTCTCAGACAGCGGGAGAGATTAAAAAGAGAGCAGATTGAGAGGAGGGAGTTATTTACCGGTTGTTTGAAGCGCTTGAAGCTCGGCCTCGGAGAGAGCAGGAGAGTTTAAACAACGAACCGTTTAACGGAGCGGGCGATGATTACTGGAGGCAGAGTAGGAAGGCTTTGGCTCGAGAGGCTTCGGCGAGCAGAGACGGAGGACGTCCATGCTCCCAGTGAGGTATGGCCGGGTAAGCTCCTTTAATTAAACTAATCAGTTTAGAAGTAGGTAATGGAGGCAGCAGTTAGGGCAGTCGAGTGCTCCATTTGTCGGATGTGGGAAATCAGGGCGAGCACAATTATCATTGATGACTACACCTGCAAAAATGCATCCAGTTGCACCTTCTAACAAACCGAGTTAGGGAACTGGAGCTTGAGCTGGATCAACTTCGGATCGTTTGTGAGGCAGACGCAGAAATAGACAGGAGTTACAGGGAGATGGTCACCCCTAAGAGTCAGCAGACAGGTAGATGGGTGACTGTCAGGCGAGGGAAAAGGAATAGACAGGAAGAGCAGAGCAACCCTGTAGCCGTTCCTATCAATAATAAATACACCACTTTGGATACTGTTGGTTGGGACAACCTGCCAGGGACAAGTTGTAGAGGTCACGTCTTTGGCACTGAGACTGGACCCTGAATGGAGTCTCAATATTCTTGGATTTCAATGTTTTAAAAGGGATAGAGGGGGGGGGGGGAAGGGGGAGAAGGTGAGGCATTACTGGTCCGGGATACTAATACAGCTACAGAAAAGGTGGGTAATGTAGCAGGATCATCTCTTGAGTCAGTATGGGTGGAAGCCAGGAACAGGAAGGGAGCAGTTACCCCATTGAGAATATTCTATAGACACCCTGGCAGCAGCAGAGTCACCGAGGAACAGATTGGGAGGCAGATTTTAGAAAGGGTCAAAAATATCAGAGTTGTTCTCATGGGTGACTTTAACTTCCCTAATATTGATTGGCACCTAATTATTTCCAATAGTTTAGACGGAGCAGAGTTTGTTAAGTGTGTCCAGGATGGATTCCTGTCACAGTATGTTGACAGGCCGACTAGGGGGAATGTCATACTGGATCTAGTATTAGGTAACGAACCGAGTATGGTCACAGATCTCTTAGTGCGTGTGCATCTGGGAGACAGTGATCACCGCTCCCTGGCCTTTAGCATTATCAAGGAAAAGGATAGAATCAGAGAGGACAGGATTTTTTTTTTAAATGGGGAACGACAAATTATGAGGCTATAAGGCTAGAACTTGCTGGTGTGAATTGGGATGATGTTTTTGCAGGGAAGTGTACTATGGAAATGTCGTCGATGTTTATGGATCTCTTGCAGGATGTTAGGGATAAATTTGTCTCGGTGCGGAAAATAAAGAATGATCGGTTGAAGGAACCATGGATGACAAGTTAGTTGGGAAATCTAGTCAGGTGGAAAAAGGCAGCCTGCATGACGTTTAGGAAACTAAACTGACGTGGATTGAAAATTGTCTGGCTGACAGGAAACAAAGAGTAGCGATTAACTGGTCCCTTTTTGAATGGCAGGCTGCGACCAGTGGAGTACCGCAAGGTTCGATGCTGGGACCGCAGCTGTTTGCAATATACATTAATGATTTAGATAAAGGGATTAAAAGTAACATGAGCAAATCTGTCGATGACAAAAAGCTGGGTGGCAGTGTGAAATGTCAGGAGGATGTTATGAAAATGCAGGGTGATTTGGACAGGTTCGGTGAGAGGGCAAATGTATGGCAGATGCAGTTTAATGTGGATAAATATGAGGTTATCCACTTTGGTGGCAAGAACAGGAAGGCAGATTACAATCTAAATGGAGCCAAGTTAGGAAAAAGGGAAGTACAACGAGATCCAGGTGTTCTCGTACATCAGTCAATGAAAGCAAGCATGCAGGTACAGCAGGAAGTGAAGAAAGCTAATGGCATGCTGGCCTTTGTAACAAGAGGAATTGAGTATAGGAGTAAAGTGGTCCTTCTGCAGCTGTACAGGGTCCTGGTGAGACCCCACTTGGAGTATTGTGTGCAGTTTTAGTCTCCAAATTTGAGTAAGGACATTCTTGCTATTGAGGGAGTGCAGCGTAGGTTCACAAGGTTAATTCCCGGAATGACGGGACTGTCAGATGTTGAAAGATTGGAGCGACTGGGCTTGTATACACTGGAATTTAGAAGGATGAGAGGGGATCTGATTGAAGCATATAAGATTATTAAGGGATTGGAGACGCTGGAGGCAGGAAGCATGTTCCCGCTGATGGGTGAGGCCAGAACTAGAGGCCACAGTTTAAGAATAAGGGGTAGGCCATTTAGAACAGAGATGCGGAAAACCTTTTTCCCCCAGAGAGTGGTGGATATGTGGAATGCTCTACCCCAGAAGGCAGTGGAGGCCACGTCTCTGGATGCATTCAAGACAGTGTTAGATAGAGCTCTTATAGATAGTGGGGTCAAGGGATATTGGCAGAGGGCAGGAACGGGGTACTGATTGTGTATGATCAGCCAAGATCACAGTGAATGGCGGTGCTGGCTAGAAGGGCCGAATGGACTCTTCCTGCACCTACTGACTATTGTCTATTGTCTATAGAAACACGGATCAGATCGTTCAATTAAGGAAATTAGGGCAGCAAAAAAGGAGCTAAAGAAGGGGCAGAGGAGAACAAGAAGTGGGTATGAGAAGGCCTTGGCGAGAAGGTGAAGGAAAACTCTACGGCATTCTTCAATTATGTGAAGAACAAAAGGATGATAGGAGGGAAGGTAGGACCGATTAGAGATAAAGGTGGGAAGATGTGCATGGAGACTGTGGAATTGAGGGAGGTCCTCATGAGTGCTTCCCTTCGGTATTCAGAAATGAGCGAGACCTTGATGACGGTGAGGACAATCTGAGTGAGGTTTAAGATCTGGAGCATCGTTGATATTAAGTTAGAGGAGGTGTTGGAGTTGTTAAAATACTTTAGGACGGATAAGTCCCGAGTGCCTGAAGGAATATTCCCCAGACTGCTCCAGGAGGCGAGGGAAGAGATTGCTGAGCCTCTGGCTAGGATCTTTATACCCTCGTTGTCCAAGGGGAATGGCACCAGTGGATTGGAGGAAGGCAAATATTGTCCCCTTCTTAAAATAAGGTAGTAGGTATATTCCGGGTAATTATAGACCAGTGAGCATTACGTATGTGGTGGGAAAGCTGTTGAAAATATTCTTGAAGATAGAATCTATGGGCATTTAGAGAATCATGATCTGATCAGGGACAGTCAGTATGCCTTTGTGAAGGGCAGATTGTCTCTAACAAGCCTGATAAAGTTCTTTGAAGTGGACAATGTATCTAGATGAGGGTAGTGTAGTAGATGTATATACATAGATTTTAGTAATGCATTTGACCAGTTTCCACACGGTATGCTTATTCAGAAGTCAGAAGGCATGGAATACAGCTACATTCGAATCGGAGGGTTGTGACTAGTGGTTTCCCACAAGGCTCGGTTTTGGGACACCTACTTTTCGTGGTTTTTATTAACAACCTGGATGTGGGGTAGAATTGTGTGATAACAAGTTTGCAGACGACATAAAGTTTGGTGGTGTTATGGATAGTGTAGAGGATTGTCAACGATTGCGGAGAGACATTGATAAGATACAGAAGTGGACTGAGATGTGGCAGATGGAGTTCAAAA
The DNA here is from genome assembly GCF_048418815.1 of Hemitrygon akajei. NCBI lineage: Eukaryota > Metazoa > Chordata > Chondrichthyes > Myliobatiformes > Dasyatidae > Hemitrygon > Hemitrygon akajei. The sequence continues at coordinate 7,712,207 of NW_027331928.1, forward strand.
CGGAGAAGTGTGAGGTGGTACACTTTGGAAGGACAAACTCCAAGGCAGATTTCAAAGTAAATGGCAGGACACTAGGTAGTGTGGAGCAACAGAGGAATATCGTGGTACATGTCCACAGATCGGAGAATGTTGCCACAAAGGTAGATAGTAAACTTATGCTGTGTTAGCTTTCATAAGTCTATGGATACAGTTTAAGTTTCGCGAGGTAATGATGCATCTCTATAAAACTCTGGTTAGGCCACAGTTGGAGTACTGTGTCCAGTTCTGGTCGCCTCACTGTTGGAATGATGTGGAAGCATTAGAAAGGGTACAGAGGGGATTTACCAGGATGCTGCCTGGTTTAGAGAGTATGGATTATGATCAGAGAATAAGGGTGCTAGGGCTTTACTCTTTGGAGAGAAGAAGGATGAGAGGAGACATTATAGAAGTATGCAAGATATTAAGGGAATAGATAGAGTGGACAGCCGGCGCCTCATCCCCAGGGCACCACTGCTCAGTACAAGAGGACATGGCTTTAAGTTAAGTGGTGGGAAGTTCAAGGGGGTTATTAGAGGAAAGTATTCTTAACTCAGGAGGTGGCTGGTGCGTGGAATTCACTGTCTGAATCAGTGGTGGAATCAGATACACAAAAGAAATTTAAGAGACTACTAGGTGCATGTTGGAATTTAAGGTGGGGTGATATATGGGAGACAGGGTTTAAGGGTCGGTATAACATAGTGTGTCGAAAGACCTGTACTATCGTGTACTGTTCTACATTCTATGTCTATGCCTGTTTCTCGTCTGCACTGAGGAAGTTTCTTTCTGTGCAGTGTGTGATGGGGACGTGGAGAGAGAGATTCACACTGTGTCTGACCAAGGCTGTGTATTATCGGAAGCTGTGCCTGCAGCTTGAATCTGTGTCTCACCCCGTGTGCGTATGATGTGTCTCTGTCTTTGACACATTCTGCGTGTGATGAGAATATATGGCGGGAAGTGGGGTGGGTGAATGCGTTTGAGGGGGAGGGTTCATGTGTGTGTCTGAGACTTGGAACGATGACGCGTGCCTGGATTGCTCTCTGTCTGATAGCAGTGGCGTGTGATGGGCGGTGCGGATGGTGCTTCTTTCGCTTTCTGACCCATATGTTGTGTGATGTCACTCGATAGAAGGACCACAGGAGTATGCGGCGGGATGGTGCAGTCAGTATTTTATTCCCTCTCTGAAGACGGACGGGTGACGTGACGGCGTGGAAGGAGATTCACTCTGTATCTGACCCCGGGAGAGTGTGATGGGATGGTGTGGAGGGAGATTCACTTTGTCTCTGACCCTGGGATTGTGTGATGAGATGGTGTGGAGGGAGATTCACGTTGTGTCTGACCCCGGGATTGTGTGATGGGATGGTGTGGAGGGAGATTCACTCTGTGTCTGACCCCGGGAGTGTGTGATGGGACGGTGTGGAAGGAGATTCTCTCTGTATCTGACCCCGGGAGTGTGTGATGGGACGGTGTGGAGGGAGATTCACTCTGTGTCTGACCCCGGGAGTGTGTGATGGGACGGTGTGGAGGGAGATTCACTCTGTGTCTGACCCCGGGAGTGTGTGATGGGACGGTGTGGAGGGAGATTCACTCTGTATCTGACCCCGGGAGTGTGTGATTGGACGGTGTGGAGGGAGATTCACTCTGTATCTGACCCCGGGAGAGTGTGATGGGATGGTGTGGAGGGAGATTCACTCTGTGTCTGACCCCGGGAGTGTGTGACGGGACGGTGTGGAGGGAGATTCACTCTGTGTCTGACCCCGGGAGTGTGTGATGGGACGGTGTGGAGGGAGATTCACTCTGTATCTGACCCCGGGAGTGTGTGATGGGATGGCGTGGAGGGAGATTCACTCTGTGTCTGACCCCGGGAGTGTGTGATGGGACGGTGTGGAGGGAGATTCACTCTGTATCTGACCCCGGGAGTGTGTGATGGGACGGTGTGGGGAGGGGGAGCTTCACTCTGTGTCTGACCCCAGGAGTGTGATGGGAAAGTGTGGAGGAAACTTCACTCTGTGGCTGACAGCCGAGAATATGTTTTGTGAGTGTGTTTTGGGAACTTCACTACATGTCTGCCATCAGGTCTGTATGATGGGACAGGACAGATGGAGTTACACACTGTCTCTGACGCGGTGAGTCTGAGTGATCGGAAGGTTCGCAGAGATCGTCACTTTACAACTCGACCCATACATGTGTGATGGGGCGGTGTGGTGGGAACTTCACTCTATGTCTGACCCCGGGATTGTGGGATGGGACGGTGTGGAAGGAGATTCACTCTGTGTCTGACCCTGGGAGTGTGTGATGGGACGGTGTGGAGGGAAATTCACTCTGTTTCAGATCCCGGGAGTGTGTGATGGGACAGCGTGGAGGGAGATTCATTCTGTGTTTGAACCCGTTAGTGTTTGGTGGGACGGTGTGAAGTTATCCCTATTCTATGCCTAACTCCCGGCCGTACGGATGGAGATTCACTGTTATTTGTTCGGAATTTCCAGAGCAAACTTGCTCCCAGAAGCTGAGGTTAATTTGGGAACTGACGCGGGCTGTTGGCAGATAGTGTGTAGCTGAATTAACACAGATGTTTAGGGAGAAGTTTGAGCATTGCAAATACTTTGTGGACTGGCAACGGGTTGTGGTGTGAGAGTAGGAAGTGTGAGTATTTTGGGAACCGTCACGGGACTATGTGGAGAGAGTAAAGCTGTGGGTTTACCTTGGGAGCTTACACTGATCTGTGGGGAGAGAGTGGGAAGTGTGAGTACGTTGGGGTATAGAAGGGAGGCTGGAAGAAGTGGAGGGCGGTAGTGATGGGGGAATCGACAGTTGGAGGTAGAGACAGGATGTTCAGTTGTCGTGACAGAGGCTCCAGGATGGTTTGTTGCCTCCCGGGTTCCAGGGTCAGGGATGTCTGATCGCGTGCACAGTATTTTCAAGTGGGAGGATGAGCAGCCAGATGTCATGGTACACATCGGTACCAATGTCGTAGGAAGAAAGAGTGAGGACGTCCTGAGGAATGAGGCTAGAGAGCTTGTAGGAAGTTAAAATGCAGGACCACAAGGGCAGTAATCTCAGGATTGCCACCTGTGCCACGTGCCTGTAAGGGTAAGCGTAGGATTCTCTAGAGGATGAACACGTGGCCGAGGAACTGGTGTAGGGGGAAGGGTTACCGATTTTTGGATCGTAGCGACCTCTTCTGGTGCAGGTTGGAGCTGTTCCGGGGAGACGTGTTACACCTGAACTACAGGGGATTCAATATACTTGCAGGGCCGTTTGCTCGCTATTGGGGAGGGTTGAAACTAGATTTGCAGGGGGATGGGAACCACAGTGCCAGAGCAGATAGTGGAGCGGGGTGAAAATAAATGATGTTAAAAGTTCATGCTGTTTGAAATAGAAGGGTTGTGTGTGGTGCTAATAAGCTTCTGACGAGCGTCTATTTGAATGCGAGGAGTGTTGTGGAGAAGCCTGGGGAGCTGACGGCGTGGTTTGACACGTGGAATTATGGCATTGTAGCCATTAGTGAACGTTGGCTACAGGAGGGGCAGGACTGGCAGCTTAATGTTCCAGGATTCTGATGCTTCAGACGCGATAGAGACAAAGTGAAGACTAATGGAGGAGTGGGATTCCATTGCTAGTCAGGGAAAATGTTACAGCAGTGCTCCGGCAGGACAGATTAGAGGGCTTGTCTACGGAGGCAAAGTGCGTAGAGCTGAGAATCAGGAAATGTATGACCACATTCATGGGGTTGTATGACCACCCAATAGTCAGCGAGAATTGGAGGAGCAAATCTGCAGAGAGGTAGCAGACAACTGCAGGAAACATAAAGCTGTGATAGTAGGGGATTAATTTTTCCACATATTGATTGTGATTCCCATACTGTTAAACGTAAAGACGGGTTAGTGTTTGTAAAATATGTTCAGGAAAGGTTTCAAAATCAATATGTAAAGGTACCAGCTAGAGAGTATACAATATTAGGTATCCCATTAGGAAACGAGTTAGGACAAGTGACGGAAGTGTGTGTAGGGGAACACTTTGGGTCCAGTGATCATAACGCCATTAGTTTCAACTTGCTCATGGGTAAAGATAGATCGGGTCCTCGATTTGAGGTACTAAACTGGAAAAAGGCCAAATGTGAAGAAATTAGAAAGGATCTAAAAAGCTTGGATTGGGACAGGTTGTTCTCTGGCAAGGGTTTAATTGGTAAATGATAGGCCTTCAAACGAGAAGTTTTGAGAGCGCAAAGTTTGAATGTTCCTGTCAGGATTAAAGGCAAAGTGAATAACAATAAGGAACGATAGTTTTTGAGGGATAAAAAAGAGGAGAAAGAGATATATGGCAGGTATGGGGAACGGAGCAAATAAGGTGCTTGAGCAGTATAAAAAGTGCAAGAAACTACATAATAAAATACATAATAAATACATAATAAAGAGAAGAAGCCAGTGACTAGCGGTGTGCCTCAGGATCTGTACTGGATCCAATGTTGTTTGTCATATACATTAATGATCTGGATGATGGGGTGGTAAATTTGATTATTAAGTATTCAGATGATACTATGATAGATGGCGGTGTGGATAATGATGTAGGTTTTCAAAGCTTGCAGAGAGATTTAGGCCAGTTAGAAGAGTGGGCTGAGTGATGGTTGATGGAGTTTAATGCTGATAAGTGTGAGGTGCTAAATTTTGGTAGCAATAATCAAAATAGGACATACATGGTAAATGGTAGGGCATTGAGGAATGCAGTAGAACAGAGTGATCTAGGAATAATGGTTCACAGTTCTCTGAAGGTGGAATCTAATTTGGACAGGGTGTTGAAGTAAGCTTTTGTATGTTGGCCTTTATAAATCAGAACATTGAGTTTAGGAGTTGGGATGTAATGTTAAAATTGTACAAGGCATTGGTGTGGCCGAATTTGGAGTATTGTGTACAGTTGTGTTCAGTGAATTATAGGATGGATGTCAACAAAATAGAGAGAGTACAGAGAAGATTTGCCAGAATGTTACCTGGGTTTCAGCAACTAAGTACAGAGAAAGGTTGAACAAGTTAGGTCTTTATTCCTTGGAGCGTAGAAGGTTGAAGGGGGACTTGATAGAGGTATTTAAAATAATGAGGGGGAATAGCTAACATTGACGTGGATAGGCTTTTTATGAGTGTAGTTGCGATTCAAACCAGAGGACATGAGTTGAGAGTTAGGGGGCAAAAGTTTAAGGGCAACACGAGGGGAAATTTCATTACTCAGAGAGTGGTAGCTGTGTGGAACGAGCTTCCAGTAGAAGTGGTAGAGGCAGGTTCGGTATTGTCATTTAAAGTAAAATTGGATGAGTATATGGACAGGAAAGGAATGGGCTGTGTGCGGCGCATCGGGACTAGGTGACAGTAAGCGTTTGACAGGGACTTGAAGGGCTGGGATGGCCTGTTTATGTAATGTAATTGTTATCTGGTTATATGCGACACCTCCCCCTCTTGCTTCTCCGATTCTATCACACCTGAAACAAAGAAATCCAGGAATATTTACTTTCCGATCACACTCCTCCTGCAACCATGTTTCACTAATTGCTACAGCATAATATTTCCCGGTATCAATCCACGCTCTCTAGCCCAGCCACCATTCTTACAATGCTCCTTGCATTAAAGTAGTTCCCCACCTCTGAATCTTTTTATCCCTAACGGTGGGAACAACATTAATATCTTTATTTTTTCTTTCTTCTCCACTGCATCTTCCGTCTGAGCGCACCCCTTTTCTATCACCTGTCTATCCTCCCTCACACACCGTCTACAAGCTTTCTCTATTTAACAAACCTCCTCTCGCCTAGTCTCTTCAAATTGATTCCCACTACTAACCAGTCTATTTTAAAGTCTCTCTAGTAGCAAATCTCCCCGCCTGGATATTGTTCCCCCGAGGATTAAAGTGCATCCCACCCCTTTTGTACAGGTCACACCTGCCCCAAAAGAGGTCCCAATGATGTAGAAACTTGAATCCCTGTCCCTTGCTCCAATCCCTCAGCAACGCATTTATCCTCTACATCATTCTATTCCTAGTCTCACTGTCGCGTGGCACAGGCAGTAATCCCAAGATTAATACCTTTGTGGTCCTTCTTCTCAACTTCTTTCCTGACACCCTATATTCTTCTTTAAGGACCTCTTCCCTGTTCCTATCTATGTCATTGGTACCTATATGTACCACGGCCTCTGGCTTCTCATACTCCCACTTCAGGATATCTTGGACGCGATCAGAAACATCCCAGACCCTAGCACCAGGGAGGCAATCTACCATCCGTGTCTCCTGACTGCGTCCACAGAGTTGCCAATCTGAACCTCTAACTATCGAGTCCTCTACTACTACTGCCTTCCTCTTCCTTTCCCTACCCTCCTGAGCTACAGGGCCGGACTCTGTGCCGGAGGACCGGCCACTGTTGCTTCCTCCACGTAGGCTGCCCCCCCACCCCCAACCGTACTCAAATAGGAGTACTTATTGTCAAGGGGTACAGCCACTGAGGTACTCTCTTGTACCTAAACTCTTCCTCTTCCCTCTTCTAACCGTGACTCACTTGTCTGCCTCCCGTGGCCCCGGTGTGACCACCTGCTGTAACTCCTCTCTATCAACTCTTCACTCTACCTCACTAGACGGAGGTAATCGAGCTGCAGCTCCATTTCCCTGGCACGGTCGCATAGGAGTTGCAGCTCGGCGCACCTGGCTTCCTTCTCCAAATCTTCTCCAAATGAAGGAAGTCTAATCCAGGATTAGTGTTGACCAGGAATGCCAGATTTGGGGACTCTGGGAGACTCCCAGCCTCCTCAAGGATTGCATCTACAGCTGGTGCATTGAGATGAGGCTCCTTAAGGACCGTATTAGAGATCAGGAGCTGCAAATTGATGACCTTCATCTAATTAGGGTAAGTGAGGAGGTGATTGATAATACCTTTATGAGATAGTGGGCAGCACCGCTGTGACAGGTCCCTCCCCCAACCCCCAGAAATCGATATATCGTTTTAGATACCGTTGGAGAGGTTAAACTGAATAAAGAAGACCACGGCGAACGGTCCTCTGTCACTCTGCCTATTGCCGTGATCAAGACAGCAAGGAGAAGTAGAAGCAAAAGAATTACGAAAGAAAGTTGGCAATTCACATAAAAAGGATGCTAAGAGTTTCTTCTTTTAACATATGAAGAGTAAAAGAGCGACACGGGTAGATATAGGACTGATTGAAAATCCTGCTGGAGAAATTGTAACAAACAGAAGGTAGAGGAACTAAATGGGTATTTTGCATCAGTCTTCACAGTGGAAGACATTAGCAACATACCTGATAGTCAGCGGTATCAGAGACTGGAATTACGTACAGACAAGATTACTGGAGAGAAAGTGCTTGGGAAGCTAAATGGACTAAGGATAGATAAGTCTCTTGGACTGGATAAGGTTCACCCACGGGTTCTAACGGAGGTGGCTTTGGAGATTGTGCAGGCATTGGAAATGATCTTCTGGGGATTAATAGACTCTCGTATGGTTCCTGGGGACTGGAATGTCGCAAACGTACTGCCGCTATTTATGAAAGCAGGGAGGCAGCAAAAAGTAAACTACAGACCTATTAGTCTGACATCGGTAGTTGGAAAGTGATTGGAGTCAATTCTCAAGGAGGAGGTTATGAACTACCTCCAGGTACATGACAAGATAGGCCCAAGCCAGCATGGTTTCATGAAGGAAAGATCCTGCTTCACTAACCCATTACAATTTGTTGAGGTAATCTGGAATAAGATTGACAAGGGAGAGTCTGTGAATGTTGAGTATTTGGATTTTCAAAAGGCCTATGAATAGGGTGCCGCATAAGAGGTTGCTTAATAAGATGAGGGCCCATGGAATTACAGGAAAGATATCGGAATGGGTGGAGCATTGGCTGACAGGTAGAAAGCAAATGGTGGGAATAAAGGGATCCTATTCCGCTTGGTTGCAGGTTACTAGTGGCGTTCCGCAGGGGTCGGTGATGGGGGCGCTACTTTTTACACTGTTTTTCTATGTTTTAGATTACGGATTAAATGGTTTTGTGGCTAGGTTTGCGGATGACACCAAGATAGGTGGAGGAGCAGGGAGTGTTGAAGATACGGAAAGGTTGCAGAGAGACTTGGTCAGTTTAGGAGAGAGGGCAAAGAAATGGCAGATGAGATGCAATATTGAGAAATGTACGGTTGTACATTTTGGATGAAGAAAAGATCGGACTGATTATTATTTAGATGGGGAGAAAATTCAAAAATCCGAAGTGCAAAGGGACTTGAGGGTCCTCGTGCAGGATACCCTAAAGGTTAACCAGCAGGTTGGATCGGCAGTAAGGAAAGCGAATGCTATGTTGGCAATCATTTCAAGAGCAACAATGTATAGGATTAAGGAGGTGTTCATGAGGCTCTATATGGCACTGGAGAGTACTCATCTGGAACACAGTGTGCAGCTTCGGGCCCCTAAGAAGGGATGTACTGATGTTGGAGATAGTTCAGAGAAGATTTACGAGGATGATTCCTGGAATGCAGGAGCTAACATATGAAGAACGTTTATCGGCCCTTGAACTGCAATCCTTAGAGTATAGAGGAATGAGAGGGTATCTCATTGAAAGTGTTGGACGGAGCAGATGTGGAAAACCTGTTTCTCTTGGTGGGGTGTGTCCAGGACAACAGGCCACAGTCTTAGAATTAGACGGTACCCATTTAATACAGAGATGAAGAGAATTTTTTTACAGCGAGAGGATAGTGGATTTATTAATCACAAGGCAAAGAGGGAGAGGAGGCGGTAGTCTGTTGTTGATCTCGGAAATGTGCGACGAGACGTACGGCAAGAACGACACCCACTGTCTGGCGGGCAGTGCGTCAAGGGACAGTGTGGCGGAGAGACACCTAGTGTCTGAACCCGGGAGTGCGATATAGCGGCGCCACAGGGGGAGCTTCACTCTACGTTCTGTAGCACGAGCGGGGAAGCACTGATACCGAATATGAGTGACGTAACAATGTGGAGGGGGATTCACTCTGGGTCTGACTCCGGAAGTGTATGATGGGACCTTGTGGAGGAGCTTCACTCTGTGTCTGACACCGGGAATATGTGATGCAAGGGTGTGGAGGGGGATTCACTCTGGTTCTGACACCCGGGAGTGTGTGATGGGACGGTGTGGAGGAAGATTCACTCTGTGTCTGACCCCGGGAGTGTTTGATGGGACGGTGTGGAGGGAGCTTCACTCTGTGTCTGACACCGGCAGTGTGTGATGGGAGGGTGTGGAGCGAGATTCATTCTGTGTCTGACACCAGGAGTGTGTGATGGGAGGGAGTGGAGGGAGATTCACTCTGTGTCTGACCACGGGAGTGTGTGATGGGACGGTGTGGATGGAGATTCACTCTGTGTCTGACCCCGGGAGTGTGGGATGGGACGGTGTGGAGGGAGATTCACTCTGTGTCTGACACCGGGAGTGTGTGATGGGAGGGTGTGGAGGGAGATTCACTCTGTGTCTGACCACGGGAGTGTGTGATGGGACGGTGTGGATGGAGATTCACTCTGTATCTGACACCGGGAGTGTGTGATGGGAGGGTGTGGAGGGAGATTCACTGTGTCTTGTTCCTGATTTCCAGAGCAAGCGTGTTCCCAGGACTGGATCAGAAATGAAGACCTGTGTTATTTCATATCCACGTTTACAATACCTTACGGTGAAGCGAAAGAACTTTGTTCTCACTTGCATTCAAAGCTTCTTGAAATAAATTCAACAGAGGAAGAGGTATGTGTCAGATCGACAGAATATATATCCACAACAGAATTCAAGTTCCCTCCGCACCATCCCATCACACACTCCCGGAGTCAGAAACAGAGTGAATCTCCCTCCACATTGTCCCATCACACACTCCCGGGGTCAGACACAGAGTGAATCTCCCTCCACATTGTCCCATCACACACTTCCGCGGTCAGACACAGAGTGAATCTCCCTCCATACCGTCCCATGACCAACTCCCGGGTCAGACACAGAGTGAAGCTCCCACCAAACTGTCCCATCACACACACCAGCTGTCAGACACAGAATGAAGCTCCCTCCACACCTTCCCATTACACAATCCCGGGATCTGACTCAGAGTGTATTACCCGCCGAACCATCCCATTACACATTGCCGAGGTCAGACACAGAGAGCAACCCCCTCCACACTGTCTCATCACACACTCTGGGGGTCAGACACAGAGTGAATCTGCCTCCGCACCGTCCCATCACACACTCCCGATGTCTGAGACAGAGTGAAGCTCCCTCCACACCGTCCCATCACACGCTCACGGGGTCAGGCAGAGATAGAAGCGCCCTCTACACTGCCTGTTCACACAATCCCGAGTTCTGGCACAGATTGAAACTACCTCCACGACGTCCCAGCGCACTCTCTCGGTGTCAGACAGTGAATGTCGCTCCATAGATTGTGCTCGATTTCAATCATTAACGATAGCAATTTAATTTCACAGAAATTTGTTACCAAAGCTGTCGAAGGCCAAGACAGTGCATTCTGGGTTGGAAAATGCAAAGTCGGGTGAGATTTGTTGGCATATAAGTCTTTCAAGAGAGAACGGGCCATGGGTTCTATTCGGGGACTGATACGGGATGCGAGAAGGGAGCGGACGGTGGGATTATTTTAGGTAAAGGTACAGGGCTGTTGGTTGAGCGTGAGGGGGTCGGGGTACAAGTATATTGGGACAGACCCAGCCCTAAGTTAGAAACTGGATCGGTGGGAGCACTTTAGTGAATCAAACCTGCCTGTGGGGAAATTAGTACAGTGGGATTAGTTTGGAGACTGACAGGGTTCCATGGAGAAACAGTCGGTGTGTGGGAGTAACCTGGGGACTAACGCGGGGCCGTGGGGAGAGGTTGGGGCTTTGGGAATAATTTGGGGAGATACATGGGCCTGTGGGAAGAAAGAGGGATCGTGCGGCTATTTCGGAGTCTGTCACAACTCCTTGAAGAGAGAGTTGGGAAGGGGATTAATCTGGGACTGACAGGGCTGCAGAGTGTGCGTAAGTGAGAGAGTTTTGCAAACTGGTACAGCTAGGTGGGGAGAGAGAGGGGCAGTGTGAGTATTTTGAGAACCGACACCGGTCGGTGAGGAGAGACGGAGTCAGTGGGAGTATTTTGGGGACTGACACCGGTCGGTGAGGAAAGATTGAGTCAATGGGAGAATTTTGAGAACCGACACTGGTCGGTGAGGAGAGATTGAGTCAGTGGGAGTATTGTGGGGACTGACACCTGTCGGTGAGGAGAGATTGAGTCAGTGGGAGTATTTTGGGGCTGACACCTGTCGGTGAGGAGAGATTGAGTCAGTGGGAGTATTTTGGTGGCAGACACCGGTCGGTCAAGAGAGGCTGAGTCAGGGGGAGTATTTTGAGGACTGACACCGGTCGGTGTGGAGAGATTGAGACAATGGGAGTATTTTGGGGACTGACACCGGACTGTCTGCTGGAGTTGTGTTGTCCCTTTTGAAATTGTTTATCCTTCGTTGACAGGGAAGCGGCCTCTAACGTCGTGTACAAGGTGAACGCTGGAAAGTTCGAATGCAGTGAATGTAAATCCGGTTTGCTTGGCAGTTGCAAAAATGATCAGCACCGTTTCATTTGTGAGAAGCCCGCTCCTTTGTGCCCGGATATTCCTGAAAAGATCCGGGATTTCTGTCAAAAGCCCGTGGAGCCGACTTAAATCAAGCGGCATCATTCTCTTACCTCTATTCCAGCTCTCTCCCAGACTCTGACAAACCCATCCGCTCTGACCCTCGCCCCTACACTATTCTGCTCTCTCTACCTATGGCACTCTTACTCTGCATCTCGCTCTCTCTTTACCCTCGTTCCTCCAAACTGTTTCTCTCTCAGAACTCCTCCACTGCCGTCTCCCCCTATTTCATCCCCATTTTCCTATCCCTTACTTTCAGGCCTCCCGCTACCTGTATTAAAGGACTGTACCGCATGTTTACCACCTTATCATTATCTGTGACTTATCCACCATGAGCGTTGTATCTTTGCAGGATCAGTGCGTCGCAAGAATGCAAAATTTATGTAAGTTTTAAAACGTTAATAAATACTGCAAAAATGTGGTCGTGGTGCTCTTGTGTCTTTTCCCGATGGTAGCAATGAGCAGGGAGCTTCTCCCCGGGGTGAGGGGCCTCAGTGATGGATGCCGCCTTTTCGAGGGTTCGTATCCTCGATGTTGGGGAGGGTTGTACCCGTGATGGAGTTGGTTGAGTCAACACCACTCTGCTGCCTTTGGCTACCTTGTGTATTGCAGCTTCCGTACCAGGCGGCGATGCAATAATTCCCAGCGATCATTTGTTGGTCTTCAATGAAAGACCAAACCTTCTCAAACGGCTAACGTTGTAATTCCTTCTGTAACGAGAGATCTATGGTGGTGATGGGAAATGTAGAGTATGGTCTGGAATACACTGAAACTCAGACTCGAAATAAACAAGACGACAGCAAATGCATCTGAAGTTTATATCGCAAAGAATAGTTCTCGAAGTGGATCTCCTACGGTTGAGCACTGAGTGCTCAGCACGGGGACGTCAACGACAGACTTTCCATGAAGCAATGTTGACAGGCAATAATTGTCAGTCTGAGTCTTAAAAGGGAAGTGACATCTCATCACACTCCGGGGAATGGACGTGCCGACACTTGGTTGCCTGGCGCTGTTCAGTCGGGAACATGACACCTTCTCCGTGTTTGCATGAATGTGTTGGTCCCACCAGGACAGATCCACTGAGATGCTGACACCCGGCAACACAGGAACCTAAAATCAGACCATGAGATATCGGAGCAGAATTAGGCCATCGAGTCTGCTGCGCCATTTCATCATGTCTGATCCAGGTCGTCCCCCACACCCCCAATCTCCTGCCTTTTCACCGTATACTTTCATGCCCTGAATAATCAAGAATCTGTCAACCTCTGACTTCAATACCCCCAATCACGGATTCCACAGCCGCCTGTGTAACCTGTTCTACATATTTACCAAACTCTGGCTGAATACATTCCTCCCAGTTTCGTTCTAAAAGGACGGATCTCCATTGCGATGTGGGTCCACCGGTCTCGCCACGGGGAACCTTCTCTCCACATCTACTTTGTCGAAGCCTTTGAACATTTGATCGATTTCAACAACAACCCTCTCCCCGCCGCCCCTCATTCTTCTGAGTTCCAGCCATCAAACGCTCCTGATCTGATCAGCGTTTCAATCCCGGAATCATTCCCGTGATCTTCCTCTCAACCCTTCTCAATGCAAGCTCATCTGGCCGGTATAGATAAGGGACCCAGAACCGCTCACAGTATTTCCAAGTGAGGCCTCACCACTGTTTTATAAAGTCTCTACGCTACATCCTTGTTTTCATATTCTAATCCTCTCGACAAGAATGCGAACATTGTATTTGTCTTCCTCGCCAGGGACTCCACCTGGAAATTATCCTTTAGGGTATCCTGCACGATGTCTACCAAGTCCCTTTGCAACTTATGTGTTTGAATTCTCTCACCATTTATTAAACAATCTATGCCTTTATATCTTCTAACAAAGTGCATGGCCATACACATCCCGACACTGTGATCCACCCGCCGCTTCTTTCCCCATTCGCCCAATCTCTCTGAACCCTTCTGTAGCCTCTCTGCTTCCTCGACCCCGCCTGTAGATCGGTGACGTCACTGCCGATCTGAACTGACTGAGGTTTCCCGATGAGGATGTCCATCATCCAGTTACAGAGGGAGGTTCACTGGCCCAGGATCTGAAGGGACGATTATGCTGAGCGCCGAGCTATTGTCAGTCAACAGCAGCCTAACGGTGGTGTTGAATTGTCCAGGTGGTCCATGGTCCAGGAGAGAGCAAATTAGATTGTATCCGCGGTAGACCTATAGTGGAGTTCGTCACATTATAGTGGCCATGTCCTTGCTGGAGAAGGGGTTGACTTTGGGTATGACCAGCCTCTCTAAACACTCAATCACTGTATCTGTGAGAGTCACTGGGCGATTGTTGTTAAGGCAGCTCTCCCTACTCTTCTCGGGCACTGGTGTGATAGTCCCCGTTTGAAGCAGGCGGGAAATTCCGACTGAAGCAGAGGGAGATTGAGGATTGTCTCGGACTCTCCGCCCTACTCTACAGTCCTCCGTCACCTTATCCCTTAAATTCACCCCTCCTTGTCTCCGCCAGACCCTGTATCACCTATCACCCTGTATTTCTCTGTCACCCACTCCCTCCGAGATCCTCATTCCCTGAAACGCACCTCTTCCCCTACTGCACCACGGCTCCGTCAGGCCGGTTCAAATGTCTCTCTGTCTGTTTTCACAGAGAAATACGGGTGTAATGGCGGAGTGTTAACGTCTGGTGCTATCACGCTCTAATTCCACTGGGTATCGATCTCTTGGTTTTGAGCCTCTCTACCTCTCATCACCCCCGACCAGTGACTGAAAACTCAACATCCCTTCACTGCCCTCCCCTCTCCTCCGCTACCCACCCCATCCCCTTGCTCTACAGTTGGCGACACACACATATTATCTCTGAGGCAGAGACAGAGTTCAAGACCACAGGAAGGCCGAAGCGCTGTTGATTGCTGAGAGAGGAAAGCGGGCAGAGAAGAAGCTTCTCTCTTTTTCTGATCCCGGGAGTGTGTGATGGGACAACGCTTAGGGAGCTTCACTCTGTGCCTGACCACGGGAGTGTGTGATGGGACAGTGTGGAGCGAGATTCAATCTGTGCCTGACCCCGGGAGTGTGTGATGGGACAACGCTTAGGGAGCTTCACTCTGTGCCTGACCCCGGGAGTGTGTGATGGGACAGTGTGGAGCGAGATTCACTCTGTGTCTGACCCAGGGAGTGTGTGATGGGACGGTGCGGTGGGAGATTCACTCTGTGTCTGACCCCGGGAGTTTGTGATGGGACAGTGTGGAGCGAGATTCACTCTGTGTCTGACCCCGGGAGTGTATGATGGGACGGTGTGGACGGAGATTCACCCGGTGTGTGACCCCGGGAGTGTGTAATGGAACAGTGTGGAGGGAGATTCTCTCTGTTTCTAATCCCGGGAGTGTTCGATGGGACGGTGTGGAGGGAGATTCACTCTTAGCCTGACCCCGGGAGTCTGTAATGGGACGGTGGATAGGGAAATTCACTCTGTGTTTGACCCCCGAAGTGTGTGCATGGGCATTGATGAGGTTCTCCGTGTAACTCTTTCTGTCTCACTCTCTCTCCCTGCGCCAGTCAGAACAATCCCCACCAGCTCCCTCTCTACACGTCCATCATTTCCAAAGATACGTTCTCTTTTCCCCGCGCATCTGACTTACAATGGAGAGTGTGACCGATCCCGATTGCGATGATAAAAATTGTGACGAGGACGTACCTGTCCAGTGGGGGCGCCTTTCCAGGAAACGGAACAGTTATCGGATATCCGTCAGGCGCGAGGTCAGTGCGGGCGAAAGTGATTGGGAAGAGAGAAAGTATGAGAGTGAGGCTGGTGGAGAAAGGGAGAGGGGAGAGTGAAAGAGAGGGCTGAGTGAAGAGCATAGTGAGAAAGATAGGGATGGGGAAAGAGTGGGTAGAGTGCGGAAGCGATCTGGACAGCGGAGAGAAATTGCAGCATATTTGGGATATTCATGGAGGATAGAGAGGGGGGTTAGTGACGGGGAGGCAGCGAACGAATCGGAGAATAAGTTTAGACCGAGAGAAACGGTCTCAGATTGAAAGGGAAGGCAGGAAGCTTGAGAAAGAGAGAGTGGGAGAGGGAGGAGAGGGGTGAAAGGAAGGAGGTTGGGGAGGGAAAGAGTGTGGGAGAGAGATAGGGAGTGGGGAAGGGCACATGGGCATTGTTAGAGAGTGGAGTAGCGGCGTAAAAGAGAGTCGGGAGAGTGTGAGGAATGTGGGGATCGAGATGACGAAGGGTGGTCGTAGAGGGGGAAAGGAGACGATAGAGACAGTGATGATGGCGAGAAGCGTAATATGGAGGGGGAAGAGAAAGTTCGAGACGGTTGTAGAGGGAGGCTGTGTGACAGTTGCAGATGCAACTGCGGGGGAGAGGGAGGAAGTGAAACGGATAGAGAATCCGTGGCTGGCGGGCAGGGAAGGAGAGTGAGAGACAGGGAGGAAGGAGCGTGAGGACGGAGAGGGGAGGAACCGTGAGATGGAAAAGATCAGATAGGGAGAGGGAGGCAGAGTGGGAAAAAAACTTCTGATTTAAATGGAGAGGAGAGTGAGACAGCGAGGGTGGAAGAAGAGGTAGGGCAGACGATGTTGTTGTAGCGAGTAGGAGAGTGAGGTTCCGGGGAATCGACTCTATCCCTCACCTTGCCGTGCGCCGCCATCCGCCAGGATATTTCCGTCCGGATTTTCCGAGCCTTCACAGAGAGGCAGAGACCCACAGTCAGAGACGGCAGGAGTGGAGGACAGGGTAACGAGGCAGAACTCTACCAGTTGTTAGCCAACCCACAACCCTCCTCACTTCCAACGTCCCCCTCTCACCACTCTACCCCGTCTGTCTCTAACTTCTCTTTGAGAATCTCCTCCTACTTCTGAGCGAGGGACCCACGAGGTAGGGGGGAGAGATTTTCTTGCCTTTATTGTTCAGCCCCACCGGCACCCTCTACTCCACTCCTGATGTTGATCCGAGGCTCCAACCTGTCCGCACTATAACTCGACAACGATCCCTCCCCACTCCCCCCCCCCCGGTTCTTATCTCCTTCTGTCCCGTTGCTGATTGCCTCCCCCTCTCGAAACATTAATTCCCTCTCACGCATCTCATCTCTCCACTTCACTCCCATGAAACTACCGCCCTCACATATCTCTTGCATGTCCCTCCCTACCCCTCTCTAGATTCCCTCATCCTCTGCACCACCATTCGTCCCTGTATTGCAAAACTCGCCCCCCTTTCCCTTGCTCTCCCCGCCTTTCCACAAAGAAATGCAGAGGACAATCTGAAACTCTTCCTAACGCCGAGATACAAGAGAAAGGAGGTGCGCCGGGTGGAGGGAGTGGGTGGGTGCGGTCCCTCTGTCTGAGGTGAAGGGAGGGTGGGAGGGATGGATGCAACGGGCGGGAGATATGAGTAGGGAGAGAAGGGTAGTGATGAGGGAGGGTGGGGCAGAGGTAGAGGGAGGGGTGCGGTAAAGGGAAAGGGAGAGAGGAGTGTGGGGAGTGGGAAGTGGGACAGGAAGAGAAAGGCGAACGGCTGAGATATATATAGTGGGAGGAAGCGGAAAGTGGAGGTTAGGGAAAGGGAAATGAGTGAAAGAGGCGACGTAAGGTAGCGGTGGAGTAGGGAGGGACGTTGAGGTACAGCAGGAGGGAGAAAGAGAAGAGGGAGAGAGGATTGTGGGGAGTGGAAAAGCGGATACAGAGGGCGGGATGGAGGGCAGGAGCGATATTGGGAGGGTGGAGAGAGAGGCGAGAAGTGTGGGGAAGGGAAGAAGCAGGGGAGTAGGATGTGGGAGAAATGGAGGGGTGTGGTGGGACGAGAAGGTGAAGGCGACAGAGGGAGGGAGACAGATGAGGGAGGGGACGAAGGGAACGGAGGCAAGGGGTGGGGCAAGGAGGGGACAAAGCAGATTTTGGAGGTGGAGGAGAGAGAATGGGAGGTGAATATAAGTGTGGGTGAGCGAGTGGGAGGGAGGAATGAGGTCACGGGATCACTCATTTTCCGCCACCTCCGTGAATCATTCCCGCATCCCCCGAATTAGCGCGACGCTGTAGGCATCCTCTCCCGTTCTTCGGTGCGGCAGAGGGATTACCCGATAGAGGACCGGCATGGACGTTCCCTCTCCTCCTCTTTATCCTCTTCCCCACTCGTCCCCCTCTAATCTCTGTCTTCTCCGCTCTGACCCCTTCACCACCTCTCTGGCGCTCTCTTCCTCGCCTTGTGAGAGGCGTGTGGGGCGGCGGATCCTGCAGAGAGACATCGGGAGGTGAAGGGGGTGCGAAAGGTGGGGGTGAGAAGGAGGGGGAGCGCATAAGGTGGAGGAAACTCGTCCTTGGAATCGCTGCTCCTGGGGAAGTCCGGAAAAGCTTCCTGGCCTTCGCAATTCCACTCGTCCTCCCACCCCGGAGGGAGGTGACTGCCCACCAGCGTGGCGCGATGCCCGAGAGGACATGACGGCGTGGAGCTCCCTCATAACAGCCCTCCGCAGGGGAGGCTCCTACGGAGTGGGCGGGTCCCAGCTCGATATCGAGACCTGTGGAGAGCGGAGCAGAGAGGGAGGGATGGAGGGGAACTTAGGAAGGTTGTGAGAGAGAGAGATGGGAGGGTGCTGAGATGAAAGTAAATTGGAGGATGACGGAGGAGAATGAGGAAAGGGGAGGGAAGAGGTGAAGAGAAGGCGGACAGGAGTGGGGAAGGGAAGGTCGTTATGGGAGAGGGTGTTGAGTTGAGGGAACTGGAGAAGTTGGGAGGTGGTGGGGAGTAAGGGAAGGCAAGGAGGGGAGAAATTGCAGATACGGGCGATGTTGGGAGAGGAGAGAGAGAGAGGGAGATTGGCAGACGAAGGTGGGTGGGAGTGGGCAAAAGGGAATGAGAAAAGATGTGGTGCAAAAGAAGGGGGAGGATAGTGTGGAGTTGTAACGAAGGGAGGGAGGGATAGAGGGCGAAGGAGGAGAGGTGGAGGTCGGGCAATTGGAAGAAGGCAGAGAGATATCGAGAGACGGCTGGAAATCTCGGGCTAAACGTTAGCTAATTTACAAACACCCCCTCCCGCCCACCCGCGGAAATGCGAGGAGCTGTGGTCGGGATGCAAGGGTGATTGGGCCTCATTTTCCGCCACCTCCGTGAATCATTCCCGCATCCCCCGGGTCAGCGCGACTCTGTAGGCATCCTCTCCCGTTCTACGGTGCGCCAGAGAGATCACCCGATAGAGGACGGGCATGGAAGTACCCTCTCCTCCTCCTTGTCCTCTCCCCACTCGACCCCTCTAATCTCCGTCTCCGCTCTGACCCCGTCACGACCTCTCTGGCGCTCTCTTCCTTGCTCTCTCCCTCCATCGTCTACATTCCTTCTCCCTCACCCCTCCCTTTGCTGCACTCCGCTTTCCTCTCTGTAACAATCTCTCTCCCCTTCCTTGCCTCCTCTCCGAACCTCTCAATTCATCTCTCTCTCTCGTCCTCACGTTAAACGCGCCCACATTTCTCCCTCTCTCTCCCAATCTCCTCCCCCTTTATTTCTCTACCCATCTTCCTCATCCCCTCCCGTTTTCTCATCTCCATCACTCGTATTATCCCTTCACTCCTACCTCTCTCCCATCACTCCCCTCAACCCACTCAGTCCACTACCACCCCTACTCTCGCCGCCCACACTTTATATCCGCCTCTCTCCCTCCCCCTCTTTCTTCCCACTCTCACTACTCTTCCCACCGCCACTCTTATCTCTGTCGACCACCCTCTCACACACTCTCAATCCCTCTCCACGGCACCTCCCCACCCCCTGCTCTCGGTTCCTCTTTATCAGCTGCTCATCTCGTGTTTGTTGGCGTCGGTCTGACTCCCTTGTCAACACAGGCTTCCTCTGACAACGGTTGCTTCCCCTTTCTGAGCTCAGAGACACAGAGAATCCTCGACAGAATGGACGACAGCGAGACTTACATGAATAAGAAACCCACTAAAAA
Source organism: Hemitrygon akajei (assembly GCF_048418815.1). NCBI lineage: Eukaryota > Metazoa > Chordata > Chondrichthyes > Myliobatiformes > Dasyatidae > Hemitrygon > Hemitrygon akajei. The sequence continues at coordinate 7,731,788 of NW_027331928.1, forward strand.
TGCCGCACGGGCTGCATCCCAAGGTGAGTGGGGCAGAAAGACGGAGGGAGGGAGTTTCAATCTGAGACTGAATCCGAAAGCGTGTGATGGACAGTATGGATGGAAACCCTTCTGCGTTCGACCACGGAGGTTTGTGATGGCACAGTGGGGAGGGAGATTCACTCTGTGTCTGACCCCGGGAGTGTGTGATGGGACGGTGTGGCGGGAGATTCACTCTGTGTCTGACCCCGGGAGTGTGTGATGGGACGGTGTGGAGTGAGATTCACTCTGTGTCTGGCTCCGGGAGTGTTTGATGGGCTGGTGTGGAACGAGGTTCACTCCGTGTCCGATCCCGGGAGTGTGTGGTGAGAAGGTATGTAGGGAGATTCACTCTGTGTCTGACCCCGGGAGTGTGTGAATGGACGGTATGGAGTTCGATTCACTCTGTGTCTGACCCCGGGAGTGTGTGCTGTGACGGTGTGGAGGGAGCTTCGCTCTGTGTCTGACACCGGGAGTCTGTGATGGGACGGGGTGGAGGGAGATTCTCACTGTGTGTGACCCCGGGAGAGAGTGACCGGACGGTGTGGAGGGAGATTCACTCTGTGTCTGACCCCGGGGGTGTGTGATGGGACGGTGTGGAGGCAGATTCACTCTGTGTCTGACCCCGGGAGTGTGTGATAGGACGGTGTGGAGGGAGATTTACTCTGTGTCTGACCCCGGGAGTGTGTGATCTGACGGTGTGGAGTGAGATTCACTCTGTGTCTGGCTCCGGGAGTGTTTGATGGACTGGTGTGGAACGAGGTTCACTCCGTGTCCGATCCCGGGTGTTCGTGCTGGGTCGATGATGAGAGAGCCTCAGCAAAATTCTGAACGTGCTGTATCGTACGTGGGACCGAAAGTCAAGAACCTCTCTGTGTCCCAGTCCTTAGAGATGGAGGTCAGTTTCATTATTTTTGCCTTGACTGTGATCATGTAATGTATCCATTCCTGTCGTGAAACCTCAGGGCAAACTGACAACTGACCCTAATGATTCGCCGTTTGAATATGTCGGAGGGAGCGCGCAGTAGAGACGACTAGGAGGAGCAATGTGAGGGGGTGGGGGGCCAGTGACAGTGGTGCGCTTTGAGAAGGGTGGCGTGGAGCGACCGGCATAGGAGGACGGTATAGAGGCAGCAGTGTGGAGTGAGGTGTAGAGCGAGTGGTGTGGGAGAACGGAACGGTGTGGGAGGGGCAGTGCTGTGGAAGTGTTGTGGTCCAGGCAGTGGGGTGGAAGGGAGACTGACGGGTGAGCGTTCAGCGGGCGAAAGGAGGCGGGGCTGTGAAATGTCTGGTGAATAATGAGCGCCGTGGGAAGGGTGGTGTTTAGAGAGGGCAAAGAGAGATGTCGTGATGAGGGAGACCTCTAAAATGTAGGTTAATCTCCTCAAGCCTCTCCGCTCTCCTCTCCCACCTCTCACTCTGCACAAGCCTTATCTCGTCCCACCTTCTCTCTCCCTTTCTCTGTCACGCTCATTCATCTGTTTCCTTTCTCTTCTCCCGTCGATCCCTCTTTTACCATCTCATCCACTCTCACTTCTCTTGTCCTCACTCTTTGCTCTCTCACTATTCTCCCCATGCTGCTCTCTCTCTAACGCCCCTCCCCTCGCCCTCACTCCTTCAACCACTCTCTCCTCCGTACCCCCTCTCCCCCTACCATGTCTCTCACGGTATCGTTCCCTCTATTCCCTCTCTCCAAACCTCTCTCTCTTACCCTCCTTCTTTCCCTCCTCTCTTGCCTCCGTCGCGCGCTCATTCTGCCCGCTCTCTAACCATAACCAAGTCTCTCTCTACTGCTTCTTCCCCATTAACTCTTCCGTCTCTCATTGCTCACTTTCTCAATCCTCTCCCCTCTGTTACCCTCCCCCGGTCTCTCACACTCGCTCTCCCTTCTACACTCTTTCCCTCACTCTCTCACTCCATTTGTCTCTTCCAACCTCCCTCTCCCACATTTCTTCACCCTTTCCTTCCTATTCTCTCACCAATCGTGCTCTCCGCGCTGGCAACCTCACTCCCTTCACATCATTTTATCCCCTTTTTCTCCCCTATCTCTCCTTGTTCTCTGCCCCATTCTATTCCATTTTCCCGCCCATCGCCCCTCTTCGATCACCCCTCTCTTAACCACTCCATCCATCCATTTCAGCCTCTCTGTCTGTGTACTCCGTCTCGCTTCCCCCGCTTGCCTTTTTCCCGTCATCCCACTCGCTGTCCCCAACCTTCTTTTCCCTCTCTGTCTGTACTCTCTTCCTTTCCCTCTGCACCTCACTGTCCCCGATTCTCTACCGCGCTCACTCTTCCTTGTCTATCTCTCTCTCGCAGACCATCTGACCTCCACCTACACCGAGCTGAATACTCGGAAAGTCGAACACCTCATCAATATACAAACAGGTCAGTGATGCAACAACGACGTCATTCTGGAGGGCTCACAGGTCATACTCCCAAATGCCCAAGTGTGTGAGGCATTCGTGTCCATCAATTCCCTGGCAGCTTGTTCCACAGACTGACCACAATCTGGGTAACAAACGGTTGAATCTATTTCCCCCTCTCTCCTTATACCTGTACGCTCTGGCCGTTGATTGTCCAGGTCTAGCGGAAATAATTGCACCCATTCACTCTGTTTATGCTCCTCGTGGCTTTATATACCGCTCAAAGGTCCCCCTGCGCTACAAGGAATAAAGTTGCAATCAACCCAACCTCTTTCCCTAACTCAGTCCCTGGAGTCCCGGAAACGTCGTCGTCAATCTCCCCGTGCACTCATTTCCAGTTCGATAGCATCTGTCCGTGAACAGGACGACCAACACTGAGCACCGTACCACACGTGTATCGACGTCATGTACAACTGCAACATGGTCACCTGACTCCTGTACTCAGTGACATTCTGATGAAGGTCTGCGTTCAGACGCATTCTTCACCGTCCTGTCTACCTGTGATTTCACTTTCTGGGAACCGTGTTCCTGGACCGCGAGTCCTTCTGTTCTCCAACACTCCTCCGGAACGCTGTGAAAGTCCGACCCTGGGCTGTCTGACAGAAATACCATAGTTCGCACTTAACAGATTTAAACTGCATTTGCTTCTGCTAGTGACGGGTTCCCAGTCCGAGAAAGGAACAGCAACATTAAACCTTTGCTCCTCGCACAGAGCCAATTGTACATCTCTTGTATGTCTTCATCTCTCGCCCTATTTCCTCTCTCCATCCATTCCTCTCTCTGATGTTCTGTCTCTACGTCTTTCTCTACTCACTTCCTCATCTCCAACATAATTCATCCCTGTCTATCACTCCCCCTCCCATTCTCTACCTGTCCCTTGCCCTTCTATTTGACTCTCTCTCACATTGTCTTCCATTCTCTCCCAGATGGTCTGGACCCCACCTACTCTCAAATGAACCATCGCCAAAATGAACTTCTCATCACTAAGGATGACTATCCTCCTGTTGCGTCGGGACCAGGAGAAATGCCAGTGACTGCTCAGGCAGGTCAGAGTTCACATTGATGACGCCATTCTGAGGGGGGTCACGTGCTATACGCACAAGTGTAGAAGCACTAATACATCTGAATCGACCATTTCTCTGGTAGTTCCTTCCAAAGACATAGCACCGCCTGATTAAATAAAAATCACTTTAGTCCGCAGTTAAATCTCTTTCTACTATCACCTCAGAACTGGGCGTCCTGATCCTCGATTCTGCAAGTGGATAGAAAATGACTCTGCGCATTCACCTTCTCTTGCCCCACATGGTTTTTAAACCTCTGTCAGTCACCCATGAAAGCCAAGGTATAAAATCCTAACCGCCCTCCCCCACATTAAATTCCTCAATATGCCTGTTTAGTAGACTCTTCAACTTCACTAGTGTATCTGCCTCCACCACTGACTCGGGCAGTGCATTCCACGCACCAACCAATTTCTGGGTGAAAAACCTTCCTCTAATATTCCCCTTGAACTTCGCTCCCCTTACCATAAAGCCATATTCTCTTGTACTGAGCAGTGGTGCCCTGGGGAAGAGGTGCTGGCTGTCCACTCTGTCTATTCCTCTTAATATCTTGTACATTTCTATCATGACTCATCTGATCCTCCTTCTCTCCAAACAGTAAAGCCTTAGCTCCCTTAATCTCTGATCATAATCCATGCTCTCTAAGCCAGGCAGCATCCTGGTAAATCTCCCCTGTACCCTTTCCAATGCTTCCACATCCTTCCTATAGTGAAGAGACCAGAACTGGCCACAGTGCCCTAAGTGTGGCGTAACTAGAATTTTATAGAGCTGCATCATTACATCGCGTCTCTTGAACTCTATCCCTTGATTTATGAAAGCTAACACCACATAAGCTTTCATAACTACACTATCTACCTGTGAGACAACTTTCAGGGGACTTTGTATATGTACCCCCATATCCCTCTGCTCCTCCACACTACCTAGTGTCCTATCATTTACTTTGATCTCTGCCTTGGAGTTTGTCCTTCCAAAGTGTACCACCTCACACTTCTCCGGGTAGAACTCCATCTGCCACTTCTCAGCCCTATTCTGCATTGCATCAATGTCTGTCTGCAATCTTGAAAAATCCTCTGCACTATCTACAACACCACCGACCTCTGCATCGTCTGCAAACTTTCCAACCCACACTTCTACCCTCACATCCAGGTCGCTAATAAAAATCACGAGAAGTAGAGGTCCCAGAACAGATCCTTGTGGGACACCACCAGTCACAACCCTCCAATCTGAATGTAATTCCTCCACCGCGGCTCTCTGCCTTCTGCAGGCAAGCCAATTCTGAATCCACCTGGCCAGCCGTCCCTGGATCCCATGCATTCCGACTTTCTAAATAAGACTACCGTGTTGAAGCTTGTCAAAGACCTTACTAAAATCCATGTAGATCACATCTACTGCACTAACCTCATCTATATGCCTGGTCACCTCCTCACAGAACTCTTGTTAGACACAGATCAGTCTTGTTAGACACGTTCTGCCTTTCACAAAGCCATGCGGACTGTCCCTGATCAGACCATGATCTCTAAATGCCTACAGATTTTATCTCTAAGATTCTTTTCCAACAGCTTTCCCACCACAGACGTAAGGCTCACTGGTCTATAATTACCCGGACTATCCCTATTACATTTTTCAACAAGGGGACAACACTCGCCTACCTCTAATCCTCTGGTACCATTCCCATGGATAACAAGGACATAAAGATCCTAGCCAGAGTCTCAGCAATCTCTACCGTCGAGGAGCAGTCTGGGGAATATTCTGTCAGGCCCCGGGGACTTATCCGTCCTAATGTATTTTAACAACTCCAACACCTCCTCTCCCTTAATATCAACATGCACCAGAACATCAACCTGACTCATATTGTCCTCACCGTCATCAGGTTCCCTCCCCGTGGTGAATACGGAAGGGTCCATTGAGGACCTCGCTCACTTCCACAGCCTCCATCCCACTTTTATCTCAAATCGGTTCTCCCTTCACTCCTGTCATCCTTCTGATAATTGAAGAATGCCTACCCTACTCGCCAAGGTCTTCTCCTGCCTACTTCATGCTCTTCTCAGTCCCTTAATAAGCTCCTTTCATGCTACCCCATATTCCTCAATAGACCCATTTGATCCTTCCTTCCTAAACCTCATGTCTGCTGCCTTCTTCCACCTCACTAGATTTTCCATCTCAATTGTCACCCATGGTTCCTTCACACTATCATTTTTTTTAATCTTCCTCACCGGGGCAGATTTATCCAAACTTCCTGCAAGACATCCTTAAACATCGACCACACGTCCGTAGTAGATGTCTCTGCAAAAAAATCATTTCAATTCACACCAGCGTTCTAGCCTTATAGCCTCATAATTTGCCGATCCCCAATTAAAATTTTTGCTGTCCTCTCTGATTCTGCCCTGTTCCATAATAACGCTAAAGGCCAGGGAGCGGTGATCACTGTCCCCCAGATGCTCACCCACTGACGGATCTGTGACCTGACCCTGTACGTTATCTAATACTAGATCTAGTATGGCATTCACCCTAATTGGCCTGTCAACATACTGTGACAGGAATCCATCCTGGACACACTTAACAAACTCTGCCTCATCGACACCCTTGGAACTAGTCAAGTGCCAATCAATATTAGGGAAGTTAAAGACACTCATGATAACAACGCTGTTAATTTTGCACCTTTCCAAAATCTGCCTCCGTATCTGTTCCTCGGTATCTCTGTTGCTACCAGGGAGTCTATACAAATACCCACAGTAGTGTAACTGCTCCCTTCCTGTTCCTGACCTCCACCCATACAGACTCAAAAGAGGATCCTGCTACATTACCTACCCTTTCTGTAGGTGTAACAGTATCCCTGACCAGTAATGCCACCCTTCTCCTCTACCCACTTTCTATCCCTTTTAAAGCACTGAAATCCAGGAATAATGAGAATCTATTCCTGCCCTGGTGCCAGCCAAGTCTGCTTAATAGCCGCTACATCATAATTCCATGTATGCATCCAAGCTGACAGTTCATCACCTTTGTTCCTGATGCTTCTTGCATTGAAGTACTCACACTTTAGCCCTTCTAACTTACTACCTTTACAGCCTTTATTCTGCATCTCTTTCCTCAAGGCCTCTCTATATGTTAGATCTGGCTTTACTCCATGCACTTCTTTCACTGCACTATCGCTCCGGGTCCCATCCCGCTTGCAAATTAGTTTAAACCCTCCCGAAGCATGGTAACCAACTGCAAGCTTATCAAATGCGTATTGTGTAATCTGTTACAAATGTTCGAAATAGTTGACAAAGATCCTTGGTCCCACTAGCGACATTCTGGTATTCATGGCTAGTGACCGGCCTCCAGTCTGAGAAACGAACTTCAACCCTCAAACTTTGCTCCCACCGCCGAGTCAATTTTATATTGTATGATCAGCCATGATCACAGTGAATAGCGGTGCTGGCTAGAAGGGCCGAATGGCCTACTCCTGCACCTACTGTCTATTGTCAATTGTCTATTGTCTATATCCAGTCAGCCATCCCTCCCTTTGCCGTACACCAACTTTCAGAGCGGTAGACCATCTGGGACTTTGTTAAATCTGTGTATGTTACATCTACCAACCGGATCAGTCCTCCGCAGTTAAATTAGTCAGACAGATCTCTTTCACATCATCTTCCAGAGCAGTCTACTATCTGACCATTTATCCACAGCCCTTTTCAACTCTACGTACGATACACCTACCACCCGTGCTTGTTCTGTCCTCCCTGTCAAATTATCCGACAACTCTCTCTAGGTCTCACGCAATCTAGTATCTCCCTTCCCCCACTATCTTCCACACTCCATATCTTCCCCTCGCCCTCCCTGTCTATCCGCTCCATTGCTTCTCCGTCCCTACCGCTGTCCCTTCCTTCTATTTTCCAGTGGGGTACACAATCTGGGAACTTGACAGTCAGCATACATTATCTCTGCCAATGCGCACAAATCAGTCAGACAAATTTCGCTGTGCCTCCCACCATTTTACAGAGTAGCCCACCAACTAGAAACGTTAAATGCGTTATAGAGTTCCCTATTCGTCAAGTGTACTTCCCTGTTCTCATGAAACGCCCTGGTTCCTCGCTCACAATACAGAAACTGCTTCACCCGTGACCGCAAGTAACTGCTGAGCGTTGTTCCTCACTCACAGTATAGAAACTGCTTCACCCGTGACCGCAAGTAACTGCTGAGCGTTGTTCCTCACTCGAAATGTTGAAACCGCTTCACCCGTGACCGCAGGAAACTGCTAACCGCTGTGGAAAGAGCTGAGCCTATCTCGGAAACCAGCTTCCCTTCCATGAACTCCGTTCAGAATTCCTGACTCCTCGATGAAGCAGCCAGAAGCATCACAGAACCACTTCCAGCCAGGCTGGAGGAACCAAGGATCTTTGTCAACTATATCGACCATTTGTAACAAATTACACAATACGCGGTTGGTGAACTTGCAGATTGCTAGCATGGTTCGGGAGGGTTTAAAGTAATTTGCAAGGGGGACGGGACCCGGAGCGGTAGAGCTGTGAAAGAAGTGCATGGAGTAAAGTCAGATCTTCCATCGGAGGGGAGATGCGAAGGCATGTCTCACTAGGTTGAAGGACAGCTTCCACCCCAGTGTTATCAGACTATTGAACCGCCCTCTACCATGATGTGTACACTTGACCTCGCAATCTGCTTTCCCTTTGCCGCTGCACCTTATTCTCTGCCTGCACCGCACATTCTCTGTAACTGTGACATTCTGTAACATTCTGCATTCTGTGATTGATTTACGTTGCTCCGCTGCCATGAAGTGATCGGTATCTCGGGATGTTACTGGCACCTCTGCTGTCTGTGATGTTTGTGAATGACCCGGATGACAATTTAGATGAGTGGTTTGGTTAGAGGGTCTTGAGCAGTCTCCGTAGATGTTGAACGGGAGGTCTGACAGAGGTTTCTACGGTCACAAGAGACACAGACTGTCCACAAAGAGTACCTTTTAACAAAGATGAAATCTCTAATACCAGAGTGAATGCATTCGGGACAACATTGTAGGCCTGTTTCTGTACTCCGCTGGGTGGTCTCTGCTCTATACCTCGAAATCATAAAACATTTCACCAACTCTACGAGGCAGGACATGATAAACCCACAAAGCCTAGTTGAATATCCAGATTTCCATCCACATCTTTGCCACAAACAGCAGCAGTCGTAGGACGGATCCTTGCATTACCCCAGGAGTCACGGTCTTCCAACCAGCGTCCACCGCTCTCTGAGGTCTGCACACAACCTAACTCTGAGCCCAAATTCCCAGTTCATTGCGAATTCCAGTCAACACAATCTTGTCAATGTACTTCCCATGAAAGGGACGTGGCCAAATGCCCGTCTAAAGTCATGCGTTTAACATGTTTAACCGTGATCCCTTTCTACGTCGATAGGGAAGGGTCGTGCCGTTAACTGTCTCCTGTCCCTCCACATTTGACTGTCCAGAGCTCAGAACCTCACTCTTACCCGCAGTAAACTCCGTGTGCCATTTCTCCACCCATCTACAGCTGATCCCCATCCCATCGAATCCATCAGCGATGTTCCACACGTTCCACAACACCACCAATCTGTGTGCCGGCTGCGATTTGAGCAAATCGGTCTCGGGTAGAACGGACTAGCTCCTTGCAGTTAGTGGCGGGAGTTGAACCCGGGTCTGTGGTACTGTAAACCGCCACGTTACCGTACCGCTCGTCCTCTTGCAAGCAGCCACGACACAAAGAAACAGAATGGAGCGCAAATTTCCCCACAACATTTTAGTCCCCAGAAGACCGTCGTATATCCAGTGTGTGGAAATTGTAGAAAGCTTGCAAATAATGCAACTATGAAAAACAATAAAACAACCCTCTCTCGCATGAATTCTCTCTCGCTCACTCTGTCACTCTCCTTCTCCGTCCCATTCCCCCTTCACTCTACCCCTCTCTCCCTCAATTGCACTGTCACTCTCACACTGGTCTCTCCCCATCCACACAAAACCTCTCATCCTCTGTTCCCTCCGCCACATTCTCACCCATTCTCGCCTTGCTCTGTCGCCCCAAATTTATTCAATATTCTCGCCCATCACATCACTCTGTCACCCTCCATCCCCCCCACACAGCGATCCGTTCTGCCCTGTCTCCCCCACTTGGAATCCGCGTCTTTACCGTTCACTTCCCCCTCTTCCTCACCTTCTCTCCTTACCTCTCAGCCTTCTCGCTCCGTGTCTCCTCTCTCTGCTCTGTCTCCCTGTCCTCACTCCCACCATTCTCTACCGCCTTCAGTTTCTCACCCTCCCTCACATTTTCTCTCTTTCTCTCCCAGACAGTCTAACATCCACCTACTCAGTGCTGAAGCTTCGGAGACACGATCTTCTCATCGATGAGGATGAAAACACTCCAGTCGCCGCCGGACCCGCCAGACTATCAGTGCCTGTAGAAGCAGGTCAGAGTTCACAGTATTAACGTCAGTATGAAGGGGTCACGTGCTATACGCACAGATGTTCAAGTTCTAATGCATCAACATCGATCACTTCCTCTGGCAGCTCGTCCCATAGACAGACCACCATCTCAATAAGAAAAGAAAAGGTTTCACTCGTGTCCCCAGTTACACCACCTTCTACAGTCACCTGATCCCTGTGGGCCCTGGTTCTCGATTTTCTAAACCAAGAGGAAAACGACTTTGTGCATTCACCTTCTCTGTGCACCATGCGTTTTTATACAACTCCGTAAGGTCACCTATGCGCTCCGAGGTATAAACTGACAACCTGTCTAACTTATCAACAGAATTCAGTTACTCGAGTTCCTGCAATGTCCTCGTAAATCTCCTCTACACTCTCTCCAGCTCAGTGGCTTCTTATCTAGAGCAAGACGACTGGAACCGCACAATCTACTCCAAGTGTAGCTTCACTAACGACTTGTACAATTCCAATGTGACCTCCATACTCCTGTACTCATTGCCCTGACTGAAGAAGGGCGGCGTGTCAGACGTCTTCCCCACCGCCCTGTCTACCTGTGACCTCACTTCCTGGCAACCGTGCACCGCGAGCCCTGGGTCCCTCTGTTCCACATCACTCCCCAGGGTCCCTGTCTACCTGTGACTTCACTTCCTGGGAAGCGTGCACATCGAGCCCTGGGTCCCTCTGTTCCACATCACTCCCCAGGGTCCCTGACTACCTGTGACTTCACTTTCTGGGAAGCGTGCACCTCGAGCCCTGGGTCCCTCTGTTCCACATCACTCCCCAGGGTCCCTGTCTACCTGTGACTTCATTTTCTGGGAAGCGTGCACCTCGCGCGGGTCCCTCTGTTCCACATCACTCCCCAGGGTCCCTGTCTACCTGTGACTTCATTTTCTGGGAAGCGTGCACCGCGAGCCCTGGGTCCCTCTGTTCCACATCACTCCCCAGGGTCCCTGTCTACCTGTGACTTCACTTCCTGGGAAGCGTGCACCTCGAGCCCTGGGTCCCTCTGTTCCACATCACTCCCCAGGGTCCCTGTCTACCTGTGACTTCATTTTCTGGCAACCGTGCACCTCGCGCCCTGGGTCCCTCTGTTCCACATCACTCCCCACCGCCCTGTCTACCTTTGACTTCACTTTCAAGGACCGTGTACCTGTAGCCCTGGGTCCCTCTGTTCCACATCACTCCCCAGGGTCCCTTACTACCTGTGACTTCACTTTCTGGGAAGCGTGCACCTCGAGCCCTGGGTCCCTCTGTTCCACATCACTCCCCAGGGTCCCTGTCTACCTGTGACTTCATTTTCTGGCAACCGTGCACCTCGAGCCCTGGGTCCCTCTGTTCCACATCACTCCCCACCGCCCTGTCTACCTGTGACTTCACTTCCTGGCAACCGTGCACCTCGAGCCCTGGTTCCTTCTGTTCCACATCACTCCCCACCGCCCTGTCTATCTGTGACTCCACTTTCAGCAACCATGTACCTGTAGCCCTGCGTCACGCTGTTCCTTAACAATTCTCAAGTTTCCTCACCTGCACCGTGAAAGTCCAACTCTGTTGTTTGCCCTGCTAATATACGACAGCACAAACTAAATTGCATGTGCTCCTGTTTAGCCGAATTCCCCGGCGAATCGAGCTCCCACTGTAAGAGATAACTGTCTTCACTGTTTAAAACGCCTTCAACGTCGTCTGCAAGCTCACCTACCGTGTATTGTATAATCTGCTATAAATGGTCGATATAGTTGAGAAAGATCGCTGGTCCCACCACCGACCGCCTGTGAACAGCGCTAGTGACGGGCTTCCAGTCTAAGAAATTAACTGTAACCCTAGACCTTGTTGCCGAGCCATTCTTATATCTAATCATCCATCCCTGCGTGTGTCGCACATCATCTCACAGAGCAGTATGCCATCTGGGACGTTATTAATATCTGTGTACATTGCATCCAGCATCTCGACCTGATCAATCCTCCACAATCAAATTAGCCATACAGATCTCCTTGGGTTCCACAACATCTCCAGACCAGTCTACCATCTGAACCCTTGTTAATAGCTTTGGTCAAGTCTCTGTATGGTACATCTACTACCAGTTCCTGGTATGTCCTCCCCAGTCAAATCCGCACGACAAATCTCCCTGGGTGTCACGCCACCTGTCATCTCCTTCCCCATTCTCTCTTCTACTCTCACTACCTTTCCCTCTCCGGCCCATTTGCACCGCTCCATTCCTTCACCGTCTCTCCCTACATTCCTCTCCCCCATCTTCCAGACAGATCTACCATCTGGGATCTTGATATGGGACTTGTCAAGAGTCCATTATGTCTATCAATCTGGTCATATCAGTCCTTAAAACCCCCCATTCAGCAGAGTAGTCTACCAGGGGAAAAAATGTCTTATCGTCTTCCATGTTCACCATGTCTACTACCCTGTTCTCAGGAAAAGCCATGGTTCTTCACTAAAAATATAAACACTGCTCCGCCCATGACCACAGGAAACTGCAGAGCGTTGTGGAAAGAGCTGAGCTCAGCTCCGAAACTAACTTCCCCTCCATGAACTCTTTCTACACACACTGCTGATTCTGTAAATCAGCCAGCATCATCAAAAAAACACCTCCACCCACCCCGAACCTTCTCACTTCTGTACACACCCATCGGAGCTGCTGGGAACATGTGCCTACTTTAGAAATTACATCGTGTTGCACATAGCCCTTATTTTTCTAAGCAACATGTACCTTTCCAGAAGTCTCTTAAAAGAACTTATCGTTTCCGCCTCCACCACCGTTGCCGGCAGCCCATTCCACACACTCACGTCTCTCTGCGGAAAAAACCTACCCCTGACATTTCTTCTGTACCCACTTCCAACCACATTAAAACTGTGCTCTCTCGCGTCAGCCATTTAGGCTCGGGGAGAAAGCCTCTGACTATTCGCGCGATCAATGTTTCTTATCATCTTATACACATCTATCAGGTCACCTCTCATCCTCCGTCGCTCCAAGCAGAAAAAGCCCAGTTCACACACGCTCCCCACACCAGGCAAAATCCTTGTAATCTCCTCTGGACTTTCTCTATAGTTTCCACATGCTTCCTGGAGTGAGGTGACCAGAACTGAGCCGAGTACACCAAGTGGGGGCTGACCAGAGTGTTATATAGTTGTAATATTACCTGTTGGCTCTTCAATTCAATCCCACTGTTGATGAAGACCAGTGCACCGTATGCCTTTTTTAACCACAAGTTTAACCTTTACAACAGCTTTGGGTGTCCAATGGACTTTGATCCCAAGATCCCGCTGATCTTCCACACTGCCCAGAGACTTACTATTAAGTCTATATTCTAACATCATATTTGACCTAGAAAAATAATGCAGCTCACACTTATCTGAGTTAAACTCCATCAGCTGCTTCTCAGCCCAGTTTGGCATCCTATCGATGTCCCGCTGTAAACTATGACAGCCGTCCGGACTACCCTCAACACCCCAACCTTTGTGTCATCAGCAAATTTACTAACCAATCAATCCACTTCCCTATCCAGGTCATTTATAAAATCCAGGAAGGAAATGGGACCCGGAATAGGTCCCCTGAGACACACCACTGGTCACCGATCTCCATACAGAATATGACCCGTCCAAAACGACATTTTGCTTTCTGTGGAAAAGCCAATTCTGGATCCACAAATCAAGGTCCTCTTGGATCCCTTGACACCTTACATTCTCAACAAGTCTTGCATGGGGTATCATATCAAATGGTTTGCTCTAATCCATATACACTACATCTACTGTTCAACCTTCATCAATGTGTCCAGTTATATCATCAAAAAATTCAATCAGGCTCGTAAAGTACGACGTGTCTTTGACTAAGCCATACTGACTATTCCTAATCCTATTATGTCTCTCCCAACGTTCATAAATCCTGCACTCAGGATCTTTTCCAGCAACTTACCAACAACTGAAGTAAGTCTATCTGGTGTATAATTTCCTCGGCTATCTCTACTGTCCTTTAACTGGGGAAAAACATCTGCAACCCTACGATCCTTCGGAACCTCTCCCGTCCCCATTGATGATGCTGCTCCCTATAGATGCTGCCTGGCATGCTGGAGTGTTGCTTGAATTTCCAGCATCTGCAGATTTTATCGTGTTTGTGTTTTTAAACTCTTTCTTAACCTGCTTGTTCCAATCCCTCTCCAATGCAATGGTGAAGGACATAGAACTGTTTTATCTATCTCCAAAATGCTTTTCCACTGAGAGACCTGACACCAAACCAGGTTCATTTTCCAATATCAGATCAAGTGCAGCCTCTCCTCTTGTAGGCTTATCTACAATTTGTGTCAAGAAATAATCTCTATCCTATCTAAACCCCTTGATCTAGGGAGATGCCAATAAGTATTGGAAAAATTCTGATCTCCAACCACGCCGTTATTATTACACCTTTCCAGAATCTGTATCCGCATCTGCTCCTCGATGTCGTGTAACTATTTTGTACTCTATAAAAAAGTCCAAGTAGATTTATTAACCCCTTCCTGCTTCTATCATCAGACTCAGTGGACAATCCCGCGATGACTTCCTCCTTTTCTGTTGCGGTGACACAATCTCTGAACAGCAGTGCCAGGGCCCCAGAACATTTGCCTCCCGCACTGTCCTTTCTGAAGCATCCAAAGCCTGGTACATGTTTGTCTTAGTACTAGCAAAGACTATCACCTCTTACTTATCAGCATTAAAATCTATCTGCATTCTTTCAGCCCACTCTTCTAACAGGCTTAAATCTCTCTGCAGGCTTTGAAAACCTACTTCATTATCTACAAAGCCACCTATCTTAGTATCATCTGCATACTTACTAATCCAATTTACCACCCCATCATCCAGATCATTAATGTATATGACAAACAACATTGGACCCAGTACAGATCCCTGAGGCACACCACTAGTCACCGGCCTCCAAACTGACAATCAGCTATCCACCACTACTCTCTGGCATCTCCCTTCCAGCCACTGTTGAATCCATTTTACTACTTCAACATTAATACCTAACGATTGAATCTTCCGAACCAACCTTCAGTGTGGAAACTTGTCAAAGGCCTTACTGAAGTCCATTTCGACAACATTCACTGCTTTACCATTGTCAATTTTCCTAGTAACCTCTTCAAAACATTCAATAAGATTTGTCAAACACGAACTTCTACACAAAAATCCATGTTGGCTCTTCCTAATCAGACCCTGTCTATACAGATAATTATATATACCACCTCTAAGAATACTTTCCATTACTTTACCCACCACTGACGTCAAACCTCGATAATAGATAGGTTTACTCTGAGAACAATTTTTAAATAATGCGACAACATGAGCAATACGCCAATCCTCCATCACCATCCCCGTTTCTAATGACATTTGAAATATTTCTGTCAGAGCCCCTGCTATTTCTACACTAACTTCCTTCAAGGTCATAGGGAATATCCTGTCTGCACCCGGAGACTTATCCATCTTTATGTTCCATAAAAGCGCCAGTATTTCCTCCGCTTTATTCATCATAGTTTCTGTAACTACCCTGCCTGTTTCTCTTATCTTACACAGTTCAATATCCTTCTCCTTAGAGAATACCGAAGAAAATAAATTTTTCCAAATCTCCCCCAACTCTTTCGGCTCCACACATAGCTGTCCAATCTGATTCTCTAAGGGATCAATTTTATCTCTCACTATCATTTTGCTGTCAATATAACTGTAGAAACCCTTTCGATTTATTTTCACCTAACTTGCCAAAGCAACCTCCTATCTTCTTTTAGCTTTTCTAATTTCCTTCTTCAGGTTCTTTTTACATTATTTATATTCCTCGAGCACCTGATTTACTCCATGCTGCCTATATTTATTGTATATCTCTCTATCTTTCCGAACCATGTCTCCAATATCCCTCGAAAACCATGGATCTTTCAAACCATTAACCTTTCCTTTCAACTTAACAGGAATATAAAGATTTTGTACTCTCAAAATTTCAACTTTTAATGACCTCCATTTCTCTATTACATCTTTCCCATAAATCAAATTGTTCCAGTCCACTCCTACTAAATCCTTTCGCATCTCTTCAAAGTTAGCCTTTTTCCCAATCAAAAATCTCACCCTTGGTCCAGACCTATCCGTCTCCAAAATTAAATTGAAACTAATGGCATTGTGATTACTGAACAGGAAGTGCTCCCTAACACATAACCCCGTCATCTGACCTATCTCATTCTCTAAAACGAGATCCAACATTGCTCCTTCTCGAGTTGGCACCTGCATGTATTGCAGCAAAAACTATCCTGCACACATTTTACAAACTCGGAACCATCCATCCATTGTATATAAATGGACTTCCCAGTCTGTGTGGAAAATGAAATTCTCCCACAATCATAACCTTGTTCTTACTACAAATATCTGTTATCTCCTTACAAATTTGCTCCTCCAATTCTCGCTGCCCCTCAGGTGATCTATAATATACCCCGAGACGTGTTACTATACTTTTCCATTCCTTAATTCCACCCAGATAGGCTTCCTGGACGAGCCATCTAATCAATCCTGCCAAAGCACCGCTGTAATATTTTCTCTGACAAGCAATGCAACACCTCCGATTCTATCACACCTTAAGCAACGAAATCCACGAATATTTAGTTGCCAATCACTTCCACCCTGCAACCATGTTTCAGTAATAACTACAACATCATATTTCCAGGTATCAATCCATGCTCTAAGCTCATTCACTCTTCTTAAAATGCTCCTAGCATTAAAACAGATGCATTTAAAAAACTCTCCACCTCTTACTCTCTGTTTATCCCTAACGACGAAAGCAACTTTACTATCTTCTTTTTCTTCCTTCTCCCCTACATCTTCGGACTGAGCGCACCCCTTCTCTATCACCTCCCTGTCCTCTCTCACACACTGTCTACTAGCTTTCTCTATTTGTGAACTACTATCCTCTCTTCTGGTCTCTTCAATTTGATTCCCACCCTCAACCATTCTATTTTAAACACTCTCCAGTAGCCTTAGGAAATCTCCCCGCCAGGATATTGGTCCCCTTTGGATTCAGGTGCAAACCGTCCTTTTTGTACAGGTCACACCTGCCCCAAAAGAGGTCCCAATGATGTTGAAACTTGAATCCCTGCCCCTTGCTCCAATGCCTCAGCCACGCATTTATCCTCTATCTCATTCCATTCCTGCGCTCACTGTGGCATGGCACAGTCAGTAATTCTGAGATTACTACCTTTGTGGTCCTTCTTCTCAGCTGCCTTCCTAACTCCCTATATTCTACGCTTCTTCGCTTTTCCTACCTATGCCATTGGTGCCGATATGTACCGCGACCACTGGCTCTTCACACTCCCACTTCAGGATATTTGGACGCGATCAGAAACATCCCGAACTTTAGCACCAGGGAGGCAAACTACCATCCGGGTCTCCTGACTGCGTCCAAAGCATCGCCTATCTGAACCCCTAACTATAGAGTCCCGGATTACTATTGCCTTCTTTTTCCTTCCCCTATCCTTCTAAGCTATAGGGCCGGGCTCTGTGCCGCAGGCACGGCCACTGTTGCTTGCCCCATGTAGGCTGTCTCCCACCCTCCACCCCTTCTAGCAGTACTCAATCAGGAGTACTTATTGTCAAGGGGGACAGCCACTGGTGTACTCTCTAGTATCTGACTCCTCCTCTTCCCTCTCCAACAATGACCCGCCTGTTTCCCTCCCGTGGCCCCGGTGTGACCACCTGCCTGCAGCTCCTCTCAATCAACTCCTCACTGTCCCTGACAAGCCGAAGGTCATCGAGCTGCAGCTCCATTTCCCTAACACGGTCCCTTAGCTGCAGCTCGGCCCACCTGGCGCAGATATGGACGTCCGGGAGGCTAGGAGACTCCATTAGCTCCCCCATCTGACTCCGAGAACAACAAGCTGCCCACACACTCATAATTCCCCCTTTTCTTATATATCAGTTAAAACTGAAAACCAGACCTGCCTTGCCTCGCCTGTTTCCGCCTAAGCCTTTTGAACCAAATCCCTTAAGCCTTCACTCTGCACCCGGCTCACTCCGTTGCCCTCAAAACGACGTTGACCGCTGTATAAGGCTGTGATACTATTTAAATCTTCCGCTGTTCAATGCCCGACGTCACACGCCTGCGCAGTCCCACCTCTCTTAACCCCGATGAGAAGGAAAAATCAGAATGACAACTGCCGCTCTCCCATTCCGATTCTCAGACTTCCTTCTCCAAATAAAATCAAATCCGGATTTCTGTTCTCTATCACCTGACTATCCTCCCTCTCACACTGTCTCCAAATAAACTCTATATAATATTACTTTATTGTCGCCAGCAATTGATACGAGAGCGATTCAAGTGTAACCCGCCCTTGTTGTACAGTTCACGCCTGACCAAAAGGGGAACCCAATGGTCCAGTAAACTGAATCCCTGACCCCTGCTCCAGTCCCTCAGCTAGGTTTTTACCTTCCACCTCACTGTATCCCTGTACTCACTGTCGCGTGGTACAGGCAGTAACTCCGAGATCCTCAACTTCCTTCCTAAATACCTGTACTCTGCTTTCAGAACCGACTGCTTTTTCTTGTTTATGTCGTTGGTACTAATATATACCACGACCTCTGGCTGTTTTCCTCCCCACGTCAGGATATTGTGGATGCGATCAGAAACATCCCGTTCCCTGGCACCTGGGAGGCAAGCTACCATCCGCGTTTCTTTCCAGCGTCCACAGAGTTGCCTGTGTGACCCCCTAACTATAGAATCACCTTTTACTGCTGCCTTCCTCTTCCCTTCCCTACCCTTCTGAGCCACAAGCCCAGACCCTATGTCAGAGGTGCGGCCATAGTTGCATCCTATAGATATGCCGTCACCAACCACTCCCCCCCCCCATAAGTACTCAAACAGGAGTTGGTGGAACATCACAGGGTTACTCTCCAGTGTCTGACTCCTGCTCTTTCCTCTCCTGACTGTTGCCCACTTATCTGGCTCCCAAGCCCTGGTGTGACTACTTCCCTGTAGCTCCTCTCTATCACCTCCTCACTTTCCATAACCCGGTCCCCAAGGAACTGCAGCCAAAGCCCGACCACTCTGTCTCAGATCACTCCTTTGATGAACGCTCCTCTAGGCAGTGTCTCCCTTTAATGCCTGAACCTTCACTACTACCCAACTCACAACTGGTGCTCCGGTTATAGCCACTGACAGGCCACGTACAATGGACTAACACTCTCAGAACTCCCTTTGGAAATAACCGCTGCCGATAGACAACGTACATTCTCTACCGGCCTCTCCGCCTTCTATTTCTCTTTCTCTCTCTCATTCTCTCTCAGACGGTCTGAACTCCACCTACTCAGTGCTGAAACTACCGAGAGACGAACTTCACATCGATGATTATGAAGATCCTTCCACTGCCTCGGGACCCGCCGAAGTGTCAGTGGCTGCACAGACAGGTCAGAGTTCACAATAATGACATCACTCTGCAGGGGTCACGTGTTTTACGCATACACGTTCATGTTCTAATGCATCTGCTTCAACCACTTCCTCCGGCAGCTCGTCCCACAGACGGACCACTGTCTGGGTAAAAACAAAATGTCGTCACTCTTCTCCCCAGTTACATCACCTACTGCTATTAGCTTATCCCTGAGCGTTTTGGTCCTCGATTCTCCAAGCCTAGAGAAAAAATGACTCTGCGTTCACCTTGTCTATGCCCCGTGTGGTTTTATACAACCCTGTCAGGTTACCTCTGCGCTCCGAGGCATATAGTCTCAAACTGCCTGACTTATTTCCATAACTCAGTCACTGGAGTCCCTGAATGTTCGTAAATCACCTCTGTACTGTCTCCAGCTCAGTGGCATCTGATCTAGGGGAGGACGAGGGAAACGGAACACTCTACTCCAAGTGTGGCTTCACTGACGTCTGTACATTTCCAACGTGACCTCCCTACGCCTGGACTCATTGTCCTGACTGATGAAGGGCGGCGCGACAGAAGCTTTCTTCACCACCGTCTACCTGTGACTCCACTTTCAGAGAACCGTGTACCTGTAACCTTGGGTCCCTCTGTTCTACAACACTCTCCTGCGTCCCTGTCGACCTGTGACTCCACTTTTAGAGAACCGTATACCCTATACCCCTGGGTCCCTCTGTTCTGCAACACTCTCCAGCGTCCCTATCTACTTGTGACTCCACTTTCCAGGAAGAGGGTACCTGTAACCTTGGGTCCCTCTGTTCTACAACATTTCCCAGGGTCCCTGACTAGCCGTGACGCCAATTGCAGGGAACAATTTCCCATTGCCTCTGGGACCCTCTGTTCTACAACGCTCTCCACGGTCCCTGCCTACCGGCGACTTCAGTTTTACGTAACCGTGTATTTGTTGTCCTCCGTTCTTTATCATCTCCAAAGTTTAATCGCGTTGACCGCGTAAGTCCCACCCTGTTGTTTGTCTACCTGAAATGAAATAGCTCAAAATAAAATTTATGTGCTCCTGCTCGGCCAACTTCTCCGGCTAATCGAGATACCACTGTAAGAGATAAATCTCTCCACTGTTTAAAACGCCGTCAACGTTAATGTCGTCTGCAAGCTCACCTACTGCGTATTGTGTAATCTGCTGTAAATTGTAGATATCGCTGCCAAAGCACCACCGAACCCCGGTTGACATCGCTACTGAAGGGCTTCCAGTCTGAGAAATGAACTGCAACCCTGAAGCTTGTCCCCTATCGCCGAGCCAATTGTATACCTAATCAGCCATTCCTCCCTGCGTCGCACACCATCTTCCAGAGCGGTATGCCGTTTTGGTCCTTTTTAAAATCTGTGTATATTGCATCCAGCACCTCAAGTTGGTCAGTCCTCCGCAAACAAATTGGTCAGGCAGATCTCCTTGGTTTCCACCCCATCTCCACACCAGTCTCCCATCTGAGCTCTTGTTAATAGCCTTGTTCTGGCCTCTGTATGGTACATCCACTACCAATTCCTGTTCTGTCCTCCACAGTCAAATCCGCCCGACAATTCTCCCTGGGTTTCACGCCACCTGTCATCTCCTTCCCCCTTCTCTCCTCTACTCTCCCTATCTTTCCCTTCCCCGCCTATTCTCATCGATCCATTCCTTCTTAGTCTCTCTCTACATTCCTATTTCCCATCTCCCAGAGTGATCTACCATCTGGGATCTTGATACGGGACTTGTCAAGCGTCCGTTATAGCGACCAATCTGGACGTATCAGTCAGTCAAATTGTCCTGGGTGTCTGGGTCCTGTCCGAAGTCCGCATTCCAGTTCACGGTCCGGTCGGCCGACTCCGGACTCGGGTCCTCTGGCTATCCCTTGTTTCAGTTGAACTTACTCATAGCACCTCTTGCTCATCTTGGGGCTGGGAATATAAGTGGCCCTGGGATTGAGTGTGTTTGGGGGCGGTCTTCTTGTCAAGCTTCCCTGGGAGCGAATGGCCGGTGGAAGGCTAGAACGGCCACTTGCCTTCTTTAGGCTGTGTTGGAGAACTATTGCTTCTTGGAGCCTTACTGTCAGTGGTCGGAAATGTCATTGCGTTATGGATTCGGCCGTCTCCCGGGCCAGCTCGGTGGCCGTCAGCCACTCGGAGCGAGGTAGGGATCCGGTTGCTTCCCTAGCCAGCCAAGGTTGCTGACCGTGACAGCTACTCGGAGCGACCCCGATGCTGAACTGGAACTGTCTGTCGTTCTTCGGTGTTTGTCTCTTCCTGTCCTCGGCCCGTGGGGTAAGTCAGGCAGTTCGGCCGTTGCCTTGCGGGGGATCTGTCTTGTTTTGTCTTTGCCTTCGTCGGGTAAGTCAGGCCGTTCGGCCGTTACCGACGGATGGTCCTGCCCCACCTTGGTGTGGAGTGAAAGTTGAGTCTCGGCTTGTCGAAGGATAAGTCGCGGCTCCATGTTTATGTGCTGTCCAGTGTCATGTTAGTGTCTTGTTAAAGAGGAGTCCCGACTTGTCGAAGGATAGGTCCCGGCTCTGTGTTAAGGTATAGTTCCTAGTCTGCCTCCAAGCTCCAGCCTCCAAGTTATTCAAGCCCCAAGCTCCCCAAGCCCATAGCCTCGAGAACCAAGAATCCCAATCTCAAGCCTCAAGCTCCAGGAACCCAGGCCTCGTCACGTCTTCGCCTGGTTTGGTGTCCGATCCCGAGTCAAGACTCGGTCCTTGTCCAGTCACGGGCTCGGAATCCACGCCAAGGCTCCTTGCCCACCGTCCCTCGTCCTGGACCTGCTTTCCTAGCCTAGTCTGCGACCTGTCCCGTCCGTTAGTTTTGTCCCGTCCTGTTCCTAGTACTTCAGTGTCTGTGCCCTGCATTTGGGTCCATTCCCAACGCCTTCCCCCACCCTTATGACACTGGGACCCACAAAATTCTGCACAGTCGTCTGCACAGTGAAAAGCAAAATATTGTCTTCCCTGTTCACCATGTCTACTACCCTGTTCTCATGAAACGTCCTGGTTCCTCACTAAAAAATATAAACACTGCTCCGCCCATGATCGCTGGAAACTGCAGAGCGTTGTGGAAAGAACTGAGCCAAGCTCCGAAACCAGCCTCCCATCCATGAACTCTGACTGCACTTCCTACTGCCTCAGGAAAGCAGCCAGCATCATCAAAAAAATGGTTCCACCCACCCCGAACAGTCTCTCCTCTGCACGCTCCCATCGGAGCGAAAATGGGAAATCATGTATCAGGAGGTTCAAGGACAGCTTCTACACTACAGTAATCAGACTATAGAACGGACCCCTAATACGATAAGATGTACTCTTGACCTCAAATCCTCCTCTTCTTGGCTCTTGAACCTTTTAGTCTGCCTGCACTACAATTTCTCTGTAATTTTGATACTTTATTCTGCATTGTGTGATTGAGTAACCTTATTCTGCTCCAATGAAGTGACCTGTATCTATAGATGTGGGTGGGATCTCTCCTGTCTGTGATCTATATAAACGATCTGGATAGGAATGTAGATGGGTGGTTTGGTATGTTTGTAGATGATACGTTGATGGGTGTTGTGGATCGCTTAGAGGACCTGCAAAGAATTCCGTAGGACATGGATCAGTTTCTGATATGGGATGGAGGAATGGCAGATGGTGTTTAACCCAGACAAAGTTAAAATGTTGCACCTTGGTAGTTCAAATATTCAGAGATAGCGCACTATTAAAGCCAGAACCTTCAAGTGTGTTGTTTAGCAGCGGGATCTTGCGGTCCTATGCATTGGTTCATGGATCCTATCCATTCTGATAGGATGGCGAAGAAGGCTTATATCACTCTTGCCATTTTCAGTTAGAGCACAGAGTTTAAAATTTCTGTTGTTAAAATGCAATTTCACAACAAAAATAAAAATCACTAGTTAGGCTGAATCAGGCGTATTGTATACAGTTCAGGTCACCCCATTATCGGAAGGATTTCGGGGCGTTGGGGAGCCTCCGGAGAGGTTTAACAGGACTCTGCCGGGATTCGATGACATGCGTTACAACGAGAGGTCGGACACTTGTGTCGCTTCCTCTGGAGCGGAGGAGGCTCAGGGGAGATCTGACTGATCTCTGGAATCCGTCAGACACCTGTCCGCCTTTGCCAAGTCAAGGAATTTGGCAGCTGAAACTAGATGAGATTGAGAGAGGGAGGGTGTGATCGTGGTTGAAGGAGAGAGCGCGGATGATGGGTGGGTGGGAGCACCAGTGGGATTCACGGCTGAATTCACACACATGCTGAATGGGCTCTCTGCAGGTGCGCAGAAACAAGAGCCGAAACAGAACATCGGAAATGGATCCTGCCGTAAGATCTGCCTACTCTGCCTAGTTACATTCGCCGTCGGCGCGATAGTGGCCGGGATCTCGATCTATGGTGAGTGGAACGGGATCCGGGTGTAGTCATACCGTAAACAAGCAGAGTGGAATGAAATGTTAGCGCAAAAAGGTCACCCTGACAACGACACGCACCTCTCAGTGACGTCGAAACGTCCCCACAGTGACACCGACACGTTCCTCACCGTGACAGCGGCATGACCCTCGCCGTGACACAGACGTTACCCTCAACATAGCATAGAGAAGACCCTTACCATTATTATGACGGTACCCTCACACCGTGCACGACAGTACACTTGCCGTGACACCGACACATCTCTCACCGCGACACTGACACAGCCATCACCGTGAGATCTACACACCCAGCACAGTGACCCGGACACTCTCCACACCGTGACACCGACTCTCCCTTTACTGTGACACCGACACACCCCTGAACGTGACACCGAGACTGCAAACAGTGACACCGAACCGACACACCCCTCACTGTGACACCGACGTACTTCTCACCATGACACTTACAAGCCCCTCACCGTGACACTTCCACAACCCACACCGCAACGTTGACACTCACCTCACAGTGACACCGACGCTCTCCTCACCGTGACACCGACACTTCCCACACTGTGACACCGGCACAATCCACTCCGTGACAATGATGCAACCTTCTGCGTGAAACCAACACTTCCCACATCGTGACATCGGCACTCTCCTAACTGTGACATGACACACCCCACACCGCAACAATGACACTCCCTTCTCAGTGAAACCGACACTCCCCTCACCATAACACTGACACACCCCTACACCGTAATATTGACACTGATCACCGTGACACCGACACTCCCCTCACAGTGACACCGACACTCCCCTCACCATAACACTGACCCACCCCACACCGCAACAATGACACTCCCCTCTCAGTGACACCGACACTCCCCTCACCATAACACTGACACACCCCCACACCGTAATATTGACACTGATCACTGTGACACCGACACAAACCTTTCCGTGACAATGATGCAGCCTTCTGCGTGAAACCAATGCACCACACACTGTGAGAGCGACAGTATCCCCAGTGTGACATAGGCATGCACCTCAGTGCGACACCGGCACTCCCCACACCGTGACATCGACACTCCTCAGACCTCGTCACAGACAGACATCTCACTGAGACACAGACACTCCCCTCATCTGACACAGACTCACCTCACACCGTTTCACTGACACCCTTTACTATCACTCTCAGTATTACAGACTCGTCAGTCAGTGATCACCGCCGACCGAAACTACCGGAGACTTTGGGAACAACATCAGGAGATGAACAGGACCCAGCGCCAATGTCAACAGCAAGTCCATGAGCTGAACTCAACCCTTGAATCCAGGACATCCGAGAACTCCCGGCTGGATCTCTCTCAGAGAACATGTCTAAATAACCTGTCCGCTATGAACAACAACCTCACTATCCTCGAAAACAACAATTCCGTCCTCAACTCGGATCTCTCGGAGCTGAAGCGAACGCACAACGATCTCCGTCATCAGTTCAATCAGCTCGAAATGAAGAATGGAAACATCACCGAAAACAAAGCTCAGATTTGCCAATACCTCACCAGGAGAAGAGGTGAGACGACATCCCCCGTTTCAACTGCTCAGTGTAACAGGGGGTGAGAGACAGGGAGGGAGGAGGTGGAGAGTTTCACTCCAACACTTAGTCCAGAAGTTTGTGATAGGACAGTGTGGCGGGAAATTCATCTGTGCCTGACACCGGGAGTGTTTGATGGGTCGGTGTTCAGGGAGATTCACTCTGTGTCTGACCCTGGAAAGTATGACGGGATGGTGTGGAGGGAGATTCACTCTTTGTCTGACCCCGGGAGTGTGTGATGAGACGGTGTGGAGGGAGATTCACTCTGTGGCTGACCCCGGGAGTATGTGATGGGACGGTGTGGAGGGAGATTCACTCTGTGTCTGACCCCGGGATTGTGTGATGGGACGGTGTGGAGGGAGATTCACTCTGTGTCTGACCCCGGGAGTGTGTGATGGAGGGGTGTGGAGGGAGATTCACTCTGTGTCTGACCCCGGGAGAGTGTGATGGGACGGTGTGGAGTGAGATTCACTCTGTGTCTGACTCCGGGTATGGGTGAGTGGACGGTGTAGATGGAGCTTCACTGTGTTTTTGACCCCGGAAAGTGTGATTCGACGGTGTGGAGGGAGCGACATCTGATCTCTGACCCCGGCAGTGTGTTATCAAACGGTGTGCAGGGAGCTTAAACACAAAATACTCTGCAGATGCTGCGGTCACGCAACACGCACTCAGGACGGGCAGCTTCCATGGAAACGAACAATAAACGTTTTCTGGCCAAGACACTTCGTCAGAGGAGGGTGAGGGTGTGCAGGGGCCCTGTAGAGGACGTGGGGGAGGGTGGGAAGGAGACGTCTGGCAGGTGCTAGTTAATAATGCAGTAAGGGGAAATATCAAGGGATGGGGGAGTGGAAACAGCGAGTGGATAGGCAGGAAGGGTGACGTTTCGACGTTTCCTGGCTTGGAGTTCAAGTCACATGAAGCAAGTTTAGCAGAGCTGGGGCTTTCCTCTTTGGAGGGTAGAAGAATGAGAGGGGACTTGACAGAGGTCTACAAGATTATCAGAGCTATAGATAGGGTGGATAGTCAGTACCTGTTTCCCAAGGCACCAATAGCAAACACCAGAGGGCATATGTACAAAATTAAAGGAGGGAAGTTTGGCGGAGAAAACAGGGTATCATTTTTTTTACTCAGAGGGTTGTGAGCGCCTGGAATGACTTCCCAGGGATGGTGGTGGAAGCTAAAACATTAGGGACATTTAAGGGCCTCTTACACAGGCACATGGTTGAAAAAAAAAATGGAGGGTTATGGGGTAGTGTGGGTTTAGTAATTTTTTTAAGGATTATATGGGTCGGCACAACATGGAGTGCTGAAGTACCTGCATTGTGCTGTTGAGTTTTATAGTTCTAAGGAAGGTAAGGGGAAAGCACTATGGGTAGTAGAAGGAGGCGGACAAATGAGGGAGGTGATAGGGAGCTGGAGGGGGAGGAAGAGTGAAACTGGGATGGGGAAGAGAGGGGGAGAGAATTACTGGAAGTTGGTGTATTCAAGGCAGCTTCGTTCTGTGCCTGACCCTGGAAAGTGTGAAGGGACTTGTGAAAACAGCGACACCTACCTTCTGATGCCGGGAGTGCGTGATGCGGAAGGACCGGTACGGTATTGCATCACTTTGCGTCTAACGCTGACCGTGTGAAGAGATGATGCATCAGGAATTTCTCTATGTGTTTGACATCTCTGTGATTGCTTGGAAGAAGCGGGTTTTGCTCTCTGTTTGACTGCTAGAATGAGTGACGTGACTGTGTGGAGTGAGCTTCCCTCCGCTTCTGATCCCAAAAGAATGTGATAGAACGATGTGGAGGGAGTTTCACATCGACCCCGAGAGTGTGTAATAGGACGGTTTGGAGGGAGATTCTCTCTGTGTCTGACCCCAGGAGTGTGTGATGGGACGGTGTGGAGGGAGCTTCACTCTGTGTCTGACCCCGGGAATGTGCGATTGGACGGTGTGGAGGGAGATTCTTTCTATGTCTAACCCCGGGACTGTGTGATGGGACGGTGTGGAAGGAGGTTCACTCTGAGTCTGACCCCGGGATTGTTAGATGGGACGGTCTGGAGGGATGTTAACTGTTTCTTATCCATGTTGATGCAACGGGATTTATGGAGGGAGATTCACGGTTTCTTATTCCTGAGTTGCAGAGCAAACGTGTCCCCAGAACTGGATCAAAAATGAAGACCGGTGTTATTTCATATCCAAGATCGCAAATACTTATGATGGAGCGAGTCAACATTGTTCAGAACATGATTCAAGGCTCTTCGAAATAAACTCAAGCAAGGAAAATGTATGTATTACCGTGAGAAGATATATCAACAATACAAGCTCCTGCTGTGAGATGCAGTGTGCAGCTCCATCCACACCATCTAATCACACACTCCCGAGGTCAGACAGACAGTGAATCTCCCTCCCCACCGTCCCATCACACACTCCCGGGGACAGACACAGAGAGAATCTCCCTCCACACCGTCCCATCACACACTCCCGGGGTCAGACACAGAGCGAATCTCCCTCCACACCGTCCCATCACACACTCCCGTGGTCAGACACAGAGTGAATCTCCCTCTACAGCGTCCCATCATACACTCCCGGGGTCAGACACAGAGTGAATCTCCCTCCACACCGTCCCATCACACACTCCCGGTGTGAGACACAGAGTGAATCTCCCTCTACACCGTCCCATCACGCAATCCCGGGGTCAGACACAGAGTGGATCTCCCTCCACACCGTCCCATCACGCAATCCCTGGGTCAGACGCAGAGTGAAGCTGACACCACAATCCCGAGCTCCGTCAATGGGTGTTTCCCTCTCTGTACCGTCCCTTCACATGGATATGCATTGAGATAGTCTGGTTCTAATCATTAACTGAAGTGATTTCATTTCACAGAATTTTGTTTCTAATGCTGTCTTTCGATCTGTAACATACTGGATTGGAAAATGCGCAAACAGGTGAGGTTTGCACTGTTGCCGGTCTGTTGTGTGGAAGTGGGTCAGTGGGATTAGTTGAGAGACTGAAACGAGGTCGTGGGGAGAGAATCGGGCAGTGGGATTAGTTTGAGTTCTGACACAGATCTGTGGGGAGAGAGTGAGTCAGTGAGATCAGTTTGGAAATATAGTTTTGTGGAGAGAGTGGGACAGTGGGATTAGTTTGTTGACTGACTCATGGTTGTCGAGAGAGGGTGTGGAATTGGGATTAATTTGGGAGCTTTTTCGGTATTCTACGGAGCGCGGTGTAATGGTTTTCGTACGGCCAGGGACCCGGGGTTGTGGGGAGAGCGCGCTATCATGGGATTGGTTTAGATGCTGACAAGCGACTGTGGGGAGAGGCGCAGATTCGTGGGATTAGTTTGACAACGATCTCCGGTTATCTGCTGAATCTGTTTTGTCTCTGTTGAAATTTTCTAACTCTCTTTGATAGGAAAGAGGCCTCTGATCTTCTGTACAAGATGTACTATGGATCGCGTACCTGCATTAAGTGCGGATCGAGTAACTTTTACAGTTGCAATAGAAAATACAGATTCATCTGCGAGAAGTCGGCACATTTATGCCCGGATATTCCTGAAGAGATCAGAGGTCTCTGTCAACAGCCTTTCGGGCCGACTTAATCAAAAGACTACACTCCATTTCCCCCTGTTCAATTTACCTCACTCGCACTCCACCATCATTTCATCCCATCCCACTCGCTATTCCCCACCTTCCTACCCCAGATTCCTCCTCTACTGGCAACCCCATTCTCCCCCACTACTCTCCCTCTCCCCATCTAGACCAGTCTTCTCCCCTCCCGGCCCGGCTCTCCCCCGCTCCCCGCATTTACTCCGCTTCTCTTTCTCCCGTTCTCTCTACCTCATTCTGCTTCTCCCCCTCCTCTTCCCCTCAGACCCCATTCTCTGCACCTCCTCTCTCCGTTCTCTACACACAATCTCACCTCAATTTTGTGCACTCTGGCTCTCAATTCTCCAACCCAGGGGGAAAAGATTGTGTACATTCACCCTATCTGTGCCCCTCCTCGCTTCATACCCACGCTCCAAAAGTCCCCTCTTTCTTGTCTTCTCTCCAGAACTCACATCCTCGTAATTCCCCCTCTGCACTCTTTCCAACTCAGTGGTGTCTTTCCTACAGGAGGGCGACCTGAACTGAACACCGCTCTCCAGGCGCGGCCTCACCGACGTCTTCTAAAATTTCAACGTGAATTCAGCACGCTGCAAAGATGTAAAATTAACATAAATTGGGAACATTAATACATACTCCAACAAAGGTGAATACCGAGGGAGTGTTTAAGTGTTCAGGGAGCTTTCGCAATCTGATGGCGGAGGGGAAGCAACTGCTTGTAAACAGTTGAGTTTTCAGGCGCCTGTACCCCTCGCCGATGATACCGATGAGAACAGGGCATTTCCCGGCGGGAGTCCGGGGAATTTCACCGGCATTTCCTCGGTGATGAATGTGGTCTTCCCGAGACATTCCTTATTGAACATGTTCTCGGTGGAGGGGAGGGTTGCTGACTGGCAATAATTGGCAGTCTGAGCCTTCAAGGGAAAGTGACAGCTAACCACACCCCGGGGAATGGGAGTGACGAAACCTGGATGCCTGCCGCTGTTCAGTCGGGAACATGGCACCTTCTTCGTGTTTGAGTGAATGTGTTATCTCCACCCAGATGGATCCAACATTCGGCTCCATGGATTTTATATCGTCTCGCACTGTCGACCTGATTTTATCCTGAATTAAGAGCGCTACCCCACCTTCTGCTTATCACCTCCTGATCTTCCTGCTTATCTTTCAGTGTTACCTGATATCCTTGGATATTTAATTCCCAATCCTCTACACCCTGCAGCCACGTCTCTAGAATGGCCACTAAATCATTCCCCTTTGTACTGATTTTGTGCCATAAGTTCATTGAACTTATTTGGAAAACTACGGACGTTCAGATGAAGTGCTTTCGCACTCATTGTGTGTTAGAATCTTTAATTCAAAATAGACTTATTCCTTTTACAATGGATAATCAACTTTTATATAACTGGTTTCAAAAGGGATTAGATATATAGGAGATTGTTTTGAAGGAGGTATATTAATGTCATTCGATCAATTAAAGAATAAATATAAAGTATCAAACAACACTCTTTTTTGTTACTTTCAACTAAGGGCTTATTTAAGAGAAAAATTAGGTCAAACAATGTTATTACCGAAATCCAATGAAATAGAAACTTTAATTCAAAAAGGAAAGATTAAAAATTAATCTCTTGTATTTAGAATTTGATTCAAAAACAGGCAATTAAACAAGGAGTCCATAAGTCAAGACAAAAATGGGAAAGTGATTTGAATATTAAAATTGAAGAAAAAAATTGGTCAAGACTATGTCTTGAGAATATGACAAATACAATAAACGTCCGATTAAGATTAGTGCAATACAATTGTTTACATCAATTGTATATTACACCACAAAAAATAAATAAATTAAACCCAAATTTATCTGATCAGTGTTTCCGATGTAACCAAGAAATTGGTACTTTTTTACATTCTACTTGGTCTTGTTCTAAAATTCAACCTTTTTGGACAAATTTAAGAGTTTTTTTGGAACAAATTATTGGAATACAACTTCCACATAATCCAATATTACTTTTACTAGGTGATATTGAAGGGATAAAACTGATATCCAAATTGAATAAATATCAGAAAGAATTTATAAAAATTGCATTGGCAGCAGCCAAAAAAGCTATTGCAGTTACTTGGAAATCGGATACATATTTAAGTATAGATCGTTGGAAGAAAAAAATTTATGGCTGTATTCCACTTGAAAAAAATACTTATAATTTAAGAGATAAATATGAAACATTTTTGAAAATTTGGCGCCCTTATTTACAAAAGATACGATTAAATATATAGGTGCTCCGAAGATGAAACAATTGGTTACTTGGGGAAATAAATAAATATATATACTAAAGTTATTACGAACTCCATGGAGCATGTGGGGATCTTCCAATATCCAGGCATTCCTTTTCTTTCTTTCTTTCTTTCTTTCTTTCTTTCTTTCTTTCTTTCTTTCTTTCTTTCTTTCTTTCTTTCTTTCTTTATTTCTTACTTTCTTTCTTTCTTTCTTTCTTTCTTTCTTTCTTTCTTTCTTTCTTTCTTTCTTTCTTTCTTTCTTTCTTCTTTTTTTTTCTATAGGGCTGTTAGGGGGGAGGGGTTAAGGGGTGGGGTGATGGGTAACACATACTTTCTTTTTCACACACTTTTATTCTGTAACTATTTGAAAACATAATAAAAAAAGTTTTTTAAAACAAGTAGTTACCTGGATTTTTTCACGTTTTAGAAAGACTGGACAATTTAAAGATGGCGATTGTTTATTTCTTTTGTGCAAATATTTCAATGACGACTTGTTTCTGGGCTTTGTAGTTTGGGTGTTTTTGTTTCTCTTTTTTCACCCCCATTATGGAATCCCGGAATATACGCTAATTATTTTTATTGTTATTCATCTCCGCCATTTTCCTGACATGCATTTATATACTTTTTTTAGATGTAAAGTTTCATGACGATATCTAAGCATTTAATTGTTTTAACTTGGAATGTTCGCGGTTGGAACCACCGTATTAAGCGTAAGAAAACATTTAAAGTTATAAACCGATTCCAGCCTGATATAATTTTTGCTCAAGAGACGCATATCAGGTTATGTGATAAAACTCGTTTTTTTAAACAAAATTTGGAGTATCCTCTATTTCATGCAAATTCCTAGAGTAAAACTAGAGGTGTCTCTATTTTACCGATTCTAATATTCCTTTTAATCAGGAGGATGTTATAGCCCATATTAATGGTAGAATTTTAATTGTGAAAGGAATTATTTGTAATAAGAAAATGGTTTTGGTTAATATTTATGAACCAAATGTTGATGATCCCTCATTTTGTAAAGCCGTTTTTGCTCTATTACCTGATTAAAATGGGTCTACGTTATTAACGGATGGTGATTATAATACTTGCTTAAATCATTTAATAGTTAAGTCGTCATCCAAACATCAACTTCCTAATCTTTCAGCATCACTTATTAATTCCTTTTTAATTGATTTTGGTTTAATTTAGGTCTGGAGGCATATGCATTCTATTGATAAAGAATATTCCTTTTTCTCACATGTTCATAATAAATTTTCGAGAATTGATGATTTTATAGACTACCCTCGACTTTTATGCAATGTTCAGAAATGTGAGTATGATGTGATTGCCATCTCTGATCATACTCCATTCAATTTAATATTTGAATCGAAAGATGTTATTTCTACCAGACCACTTTGGCGTTTTCCAGAACATTTATTACAAAGCTCAGAATTTGTCGAGTTTAATGAAACTCAGATAAAAGTTTTTTTTTTCTCTTTAATAACATAGGAAAAGTCTCAAAGATAGTCATTTGGGATAGATTAAAAGCTTATCTACGCAGTCAAAATATATCGTATATAGCTAAATTGAAGAAACAGCCAAGAATGGAATTAAATAAAATTTGTAAACAAATTAAAGAATTTGAGAACATTAATGCAAGCTCTCCAAATGCTGTTTCATTTAAAAGAAAAGTAGAACTACAATCACAGTATAACTTATTACTAACATATCCTGTCGAAGGATTTTTCTTAAATTGAAAAGTCAATTTTGTATTTCTGGGGATAAAAATAATAAGCTGTTAGCTTCCCAACTAAGGGCAGTTACAGCTAAAAGACAAATTTTAAAAATTCTGAAAACAACGGAGACATAGTACGTAACTATAAGGATATTAATAATACTTTTCAAGATTTTTATTCTGATCTTTATAGAGCTCAATTTCCTGCCGATTCCACCGAAAATGAGGGTTTTTTTTAGATAAGATTAAATTTCCACAAATTTCTGATGAAGAGTTTGATGCTCCAATTACCGGGCATGAAATTCAGAAAGCTATTTTATCAATGCATCAGTTGAAGCTCCTGGACTTGATGGTTATTTGGTGGAATTTTTCAAAAAACATTTCAAAGTTTACTTTATCCGTATCTTTTGGAAATATCGCATGAATTTTTTGAGAATGGTAATTTACCTTCTTCTTTCTATGAAGCATCTATTTCCTTAATTCTTTAAAAAAGACAAAGATCCTGTTGAATGCTGATCATATAGACCCATTTCTCCATTAAATGCGGATGCAAAAAGTCTTTCTAAAATAATGGCTACCCACTTGGAAAATCTGAATTAAATTCATCTCTATGGACCAAATGGGCTTTATTAAAGGCTGTTGTTTTCTCTAATGTTCGGAGATTGATAAACATTATTGATTTACCTTTCATCTAGGCAACCTCGATGTGTTATCTCTCTTGATGCAGAAAAGGCATTCGATAGAGTTGAGTGGCCATACTTGTTCAAAGTTTTCGAAAAATTTGGTTTTGGTAATAATTTTAATAGATGGATTCAAATGATCTATAAGAACCCTATTGACAGGCTCATTACTAACATTTACTGGTTTTCTATCTTTTCACTAGTACTAGACAGGGATGTTTATTAAGCCCTTTAATAATTAATCTTCCATTGGAGCGTCTAGCTATAACATTATGGGATGTCAAAAACATTCATGTTATTTCTATAAATGGAATCATGCATAACATTTCTCTTTATGCAAATGATCTTTTGATTTTTAATTCTAATCTTGAGGAAACAATTACTAATCTTTTTGAAACACTTAAAGATTTTGGAAAGTTTTCAGGATATAAACTTAATTTGAATAAAAGTGTTTTTTCCATTAAATACTGTTGTTAATACATTTAGATATTTAGATATTATAATTACTAAAATATATAAAGATCTTTATAATATAGTTCCTTAGGCAGACTCCATGAAATTACTATTTTCCAGATGGAATCCACTTACTCTTTCTTTAATTGCTCGTATCCATGCTGTCATAATGGGGCAGGGAGTTTGGGAGACTGGGAGAGGATAGGAGAGTGAGAGCGGAGGAGTGATGAGGGAGCAAGAGGGGTCGTCAATTTATTCAAGTCGGACTCATGGGCTCTTGACAGAGATCAAGCATCTTTTCAAGAACATCCGGGAACAAAGATGCAGACTTCTCGCAGATGAAATAGTGTTCATCACTGCATTTGTAATTCCATTCGTACAATTTACACAGAGTGCAGGTGGGTTTTCTATGTCTCACCGTATACAGGAGATTAGATTCCACGTTCCTATCAAAGAAGGTAAACAATTTTACAGGAGATAGTGAGAGAGAGAAAAAAAATAGCGCACGCATACATCCCTATGTCAGATCCCCAATCCTTAAATTTGCCCACATTCCCTCCAGAGGCCTGTGTCAGTCCACAAAGAATTCCCACCCCCGCACACTCTCCTGCAAGCGGGTGTCAGATCTTCAAAATAATCGCACTGCCCAGCGCCTTCCTAACAGATACGTGTCTGTCCATCAACAGATCCGAATGACACAGCCCGTGCCGGTACAATATACTTACGGCACTGTCTTGCACCCTCCGCAGAGCCGTGAATTAACCCCCAAACAAATCTCATTGACCCATTTCCACATTACAGTCTCGTGTTATTCTCCAGACGGATCCCACTCACCCACCCCAACACCACAGGCCCGCGCCCGTCCAAAACTCACCGG
This sequence comes from Hemitrygon akajei, assembly GCF_048418815.1. NCBI lineage: Eukaryota > Metazoa > Chordata > Chondrichthyes > Myliobatiformes > Dasyatidae > Hemitrygon > Hemitrygon akajei. The sequence goes on from NW_027331928.1 coordinate 7,766,702, forward strand.
TCTGCGCATTTTCCAATCCAATATGTCCGGTAACCAGGCTGAACCGAGTTGTAAACAAAACTCTGTGAAATGGAGCATCTTCATTAATGCTTGGAAGGAGACTCTCTCAGTGCATCTACCAGGGTGCGTGAGATGGGACGGAGTGCGAAGAGATTGAGACTGTGTCTGACCCCGGGAGTGTGTGATGGGACGGTGTGGAGGGAGATTCACTCTGTGTCTGAACCCGGGTAAGTGTGATAGAAGAGATCGCAGAGAGCGTCAATCAGTGTCTGTTACCCCCAGTGTGGAAAATGGCCGTATGGTTGTGTGGAATCATATGTGCTAGTGTGTCACACATACCGCTTCATCGTTCGAATTTATTTCAAGGAGACTTGAATCAAATCTTGAACAATGTTGCTTCGCTGCATCGTAAGATTCACCAATCATTGATATAAAATAACATCGGTCGTTATTTCTGATCCAGTTCTCGGAACACGTTTGCTCTGGAAATCATGAAAAAGGAAAAGTCAATCTGCCCACCCGGAGCGTTAAACAGCACCAGCCTCGAAACAGGAGCTGAATGAAACACCCTCCACACTGCCCCATCCCACACGCCCGGCGTAAGACACCCACGCGAGAGTGTGATGGGAGAAGGTAGTGGGGGCTTTACCCTGTGTCTTAACCCGGGAGTGTGTGATGAGACTGTGTGGAGAAATCCTTACTCTGTGTCTCATCGCAGAAATGTGTGATAGGATGGTGCGGAGGGAGATTCTGTGTCTCCACTCTGTGTCTGACCCCGGGGAGTTTGTGATGGCACTGTGTGAAGCGAGATTCACTTTGTGTCTGATTCTGGGAGTGTGTGATGGGACGGTGTGGATGGAGATTCACATTGTGTCTGACCCCCGGAATGTGTGATGGGACAGTGTGGAGGGACATTCACTCTGTGTCTGACCCCGAGTGTTGGTGATGGGACGGTGGATGGAGATTCACTCTGTGTCTGAACCCGGGATTGTGTGATGGGACGGTGTGGAGGGACATTTATTCTGTGTCTGACCCCGGGTGTTGGTGATGGGACGGTGTGGAGGGAGATTCACTCTGTGTCTGACCCCAGGAGTGTGTGATGGGACGGTGTGGTGGGAGTTTCACTCTGATGTGGATGAATGCATTTTCCGTCGATCTTCCTCCGTTGCATTTATTTCAAGAAGATTTGAATCAGAGTTACAACAATGCGATTTCGCCTCATCGTAGGATCTTTCAAACGTGGGTTTAAACTCTTTCAAACATTTCTGATCCAGTCATTAGAAAAAAAAAATGCTCTGGAAATTCCGAACAAGTAACAGTGAATCTCCCTCCGTCCCCAAGAGAAGCTCCCTCCAAACCGTCCCATCACACACTCCCCGGTTCAGCCACGGAGTGAATCTCCCTCCACCCCGTCCCATCACACAGTCCCGGGGTCAGACATAGAGTGAAGCTCCCTCCACACCGTCCCATCACACACTCCCGGGGTCAGGCACAGAGTGAATCTCCCTCCACCCCGTCCCATCACACAGTCCCGGGGTCAGACATAGAGTGAAGCTCCCTTTGCACCGTCCCAATACACTCTTCCAGGGTCAGACAGAGAAGAAAACTCCATCCACGCCGTCCCATCACTCAGTCCAGGGGTCAGACACAGAGTGAATCTGCCTCCACACCGTCCCAAAACACACGTCCGGGTTTAGACACATAGTGTATCTCCCTCCACACCGTCCCATCACACACTCCCGGGGTCAGACACAGCGTGAATCTCCCTCCACACAGTCCCATCACACACTCCCGGCGACAGACACAGAGTGAATCTCCCTCCATGTCGTCCCATCACAGATTCCCGGGGTCTGACTCCCTTCACAACATCCAATCACACAGTCTGGTGTCACATGGAATAAACGTCCCTCTGCTTTGTCCCAACACACTCCCGCTGTCAGACAAAGGAGTAAAGCTTGATCTATACCGTCCCATCGGACATTCCCGGAGTGAGACATAAAGTGAAGCTGTAATGTTACTTCTCACAAGTCCCTGGTCAGACACAGAGTGAATCCACCTCCACAACGTCCCATCACTCTCTCCTGGATTCAGTGAGAGTGAAACTTCCTTCACGCAGCCACATCACACACTCACCGGGTTAAACACAGAGTGAATCACGCTCCATACCATCGCATGCCACACTCCCGATGTCTACTACAGAGTGATGTTTCCTCTCGCCTTGCCTGCCCTGTGACGAGCAACGGAGGTGAAAGAGGGGGTTAATGCCTCACCTCTTCTGCTGGTCAACAATTCACAGATTTGAACTTTGGTTTCGTTGACAGATCTGTACTTCGTTTCCATCTCAGTGAACTGGTGCTGGAGATCGCTGTGCATTCGTTTCAGATCAGACAGATTAGAGTTGAGCGCAGAAAGCTTGGATTGAAGGGTTGAGTTTACCTCATAGTAGTTTCGGTCAGAGGTGATTTTAGACTGACGAATCTGTGATACTGAGAGAGATGGTTAAGCACGTTTAGCGTTTACAGTGACTTCTGAGTCTCTGTCACGGTGCGGAGCCTCATGCGTCACAGTGACACGTGAGTCAGCGTCACGCTACCGAACGGGTCACAGAGAGGGTTGTGTCAGTGTCACAGTGAAAGATGTGCGTCGAAAGATTGTTTTTATCACGGTTAGGGGGTGTGACCGTGTTATGGTGATGGATTTTAATCGGTGTTACGGTGAGGGGACGTGTCGGTGTCACTATAGTGTTTTCCAATAACACTTTATTCCACTCTCTTTATTTACGGTCTGACTCCACCCGGAGCCCGTTCCACTCACCATGGATCGAGAGTCCGACGACAATCACGATGAGGGCGGACGTAACTAGGCAGAGTAGGCAGATCAGACTATTTCCGATCTTCACTTTCCTCTCCCGTTCTTGCGCAGCTGTGGAGAGACCACAATGCCATGAGACCATACGGTATAAGAGCAGAAGGAGGCATTTCGGGCCATCCAGTCTGTCCACGATTCAATCATGGGCAGAACCATTTAGTCTAGTCATCCACACTCCCCTGTCTTCTCCCCATACCCATTGAGACGTTGGTTAGTCAAGAGCCTATCTATATCTGCCGTAGGCGCACACAGTGACTTAGCTTTCAAAGCTGCTGCTGTTAAATAATTCCACATATTTACCATTCTCTGACTGAAGTAATCTATCCGCATCTCTGTTTTAAAAGGGCGTCCTCCAATCATGAAGTTGCGCCCTCTTGTCCTAGAATCCCTTCACCATGGGAAGTAACATTTCCGCAGCTAATCTGTTCAGGCCTTTCAACATTCGGAACGTTTCTATGAGAAACCCCCTCCCCCTCCCCGTCATTCTCCTGAACTCCAAGGAGTCCCTTTCACCCACCAACCGCGGTTTCTCCTTCCACCACGAACAACCCCCCCCCCCCCCCCCCCCCCACACCCACCTCAGTTACTTCCTGCCGTAATCGTTAAGAGTCCGAACACCTTGACTCGGCAATGGCTGAGAAGTGTCTGACTGATTCCGGAGTTGTTTTACTCTCTCCTATCTCTCTCCTATGCGATTGACTAATTTGGAGTCGTGGGTGTTGTCTACGTGAAATTCATTTGGACGCTTGACTAATTCCCTCAGAGGAGGCTTATCCACAAGATTATGATACATGGAACCCACGGGGAATTGGCCGTCTGGATTCAGTTTATTATTTTTCACTGTTGCATTATTGTCTATCCGCTTTGATTTTTTTTTCACACATCGTATATATAACGGGCTAAACTCTTCCATTCTCCAACCGGATCTGTGACTGACACTTTTGACACTTTTTTGCCGGATTTCAACATGATCCACAAGAGCACCGATCTTTGTTTCCTGTGCAACTACCCAACGCACCCATCTCCAATTTCATCCCGATCATTTATACACATCACAGACAGGCGGTGGAACGAGCTCCCAGAGAAGTGGTCGAGGCAGATGAATTAGAAATTTGAAAATCTTGGGCGAATGACACCTGACGCTGCCAGAACGGCGTCACTGCTGTGAACTCTGACCTGCATGTGCATGTGCAGTAGTTGGCATCCCTCCGGCTCCCGGGGAAATAGGAGGATCCTCGTCCTCATCGATGAGGGGTTCGACCTTCCGAAAGTGCAGCTGTGAGTCTGGGAGAGAGAGTCGGACAGGCAGATAAGGGAGAGAATGAGACAGTGGTAGAGAATGAGGGAGAATCGCGGAGAGAGTGAGTGAGAGAGAGAGAGAGAGAGAGAGAGAGAGAGAGAGAGAGAGAGAGAGAGAGAGAGAGAGAGAAGACAGAGAGAGAGAGAGAGAGAGAGAGAGAGAGAGAAGACACAGAGAGAGAGAGAGAGAGAGAGAGAGAGGAGAGAGAGAGAGAGGAGAGAGAGAGAGAGAGAGAGAGAGAGAGAGAGAGAGAGTGAGAGAGAGTGAGAGAGAGAGTGAGAGAGAGACAGAGACAGAACGGGAGTGAGAGAGAGAGAGAGAAGAGAAAGCAGAGGAGAGATAGGGGTAAGCGAGAGGGAGAGAAAGGCTGAGAGACAACGAGACAAATGATTTAGCAGAGTGGGGATAGAGAGGAGAGACGGTGAAAGCGATGGAGCGCGATGTGGCGATGGGCGGGAAAATTCGAGAGCAATAGGGATAGAGAAAGATGTGAGAAAGGGGAGAGAGTGAGAGACAGAGTGGGAGGGGAGAATGTGCTGGGGGAGAGTGCAGAAAGACGGGTACAGTGAGAGGGGTGTGAAAGGTGAGAGTGAGAGCGAAAGAGAGGGTGATTGAGAAGGGAGAGTCTGCGGAGAATATTGGGAGAGTGATGGGGAAGAGAGCGAAGAGAATGTGAGAGAGGGGAAAGAGCGACCGGATAGAGCATGGGGGAGAGGTAGAGGTGGATAGGGACGAGCGGAAGGCATGAAGCGCAGATGAGATGCAAACTTGGGGACAGAGAGAGGTGGATACAACGGTGGGGTTCGGGAGGGGATGACAGTGAAAGGAAATGCGAAGATCAGGGGACAGTGGGAGACAATGGGGGAAAGAGTTTGAGAGAGGGACAGAGTGACAGAGGAAGGGAGAGAGGGAGTGAGGAGACAGGATGAGAGAAGGGATGGGAGTGGAGAGAAGGGAAAGGAAGGGAGTGAGTTCAGAAAAGGGAAAGAGTGGTTTAAGTTTTACACTGTGCTCCCCACTCACCGTCTCTCCCACTGTCCTCCCACCTCAGCACCCCAAAAATATACATCACAGACAGGAGATGTCCCAGTGCAATACCATAGATACAGATGACATCACTGGAGTAGAGCAGAGTAAAACAGTAACAGAATGCAGTGTAAAGTGCAACAGTTACAGATAAAGTGCGGTTCAGGCAGACCATAAGGCGCAAGGGCGACGTCGGGGTAAACTTTGAGGTCAAGAGTACATCTTATCGGAATAGTGGACTGTTCAATTGTCTGATAACAGCGGGGTAGAAACTGTCTTTGAGCCTGGTGAAATGTACTTCCGCATCTTCCACCGGTAGCAGGTGATGGGATGTAAGAGAATTATCCAGGCTGGCTGTCTGCTTTAGCCGGAAGTGCAGAGCGAGTCCGTGGAGGTGAGGCTGATACCCCGGATATGCTGAGATTTGTTCACGACTCTCTGCAGTTTCCTCCGGTCACGGAGGGAGTAGTTTCCTTCGCTAGCCGAGTTGTATCGTGATTGGATGCTTTCGGTGGTGCATCGGAAAAGATGGGCGGGGTTCCTCAGGAACATGCCAAGCTGACAGAGGAGCCAAGAAGGTCTAATGGGGACAGAGCAGTGGACACTAGAACACAGGAACACTACAGCACAGCGGAGAGTGGGAGGGAGCTTAGCTCTGTGTCAGACCCCGGGATTGTGTACTGGGATACTAGACTCTAGAACCTAGAACACTACAGCACAGCGGAGAGTGGGAGGGAGCTGAGCTCTGTGTCTGACCCTGGCTTTGTGTACTGGGATACTAGATCCTAGAAACTAGAACACTACAGCACAGCGGAGAGTGAAAGGGAGCTTAGCTCAGTGTCTGACCCCGGCATTGTGTACTGGGATACTAGACCCTAGAAACTAGAACACTACAGCACAGCGGAGAGTGGGAGGGAGCTTAGCTCAGTGTCTGACCCCGGCATTGTGTACTGGGATACTAGACCCTAGAAACTAGGACACCAGAGCACAGTACAGGCCCTTCAGCCCTCGATGTTGTGCTAACCCATACATTCCTTAAGAAGAGTACTGAACCCACACTACTGCGTAACCCTCTATTTTTCGTTCATCCATGTGCCTGTCCAAGAGGCTTTTAAATAACCCTAATGTTTTAGCCTCCACCAACATTCTAGGCATCCACAAGCCTTTGAGAAAAAATAAAATTACCACTGATGTCTCCCCGAAACTTCCCTCCCTCAACTTTGTACATATGCCCTCTGGTATTTGCTCGTCGTGCCCAGGGAAAAAGGTACTGACTATCCACCCTATCTATCCCTCTCATAAGCTTGTAGACCTCTATCGTCCCCTGTCATATTTCTACGCTACAGAGAGAACATTCACATCTCTGCTACCCGTCCCTCATAAAACTTGTATTCTAATCCAGGCAACATCCTGGTAATTCTCCTTTGCACCCACTCCATAGCTTCCACATCCTTCCTATAATGAGGTGACCTGAATTGAGCACAAGTGTGGTCTCACCAGATGTTTGTAGTTTTGCAACATGACCTCTCTGCTCTTGAACTCAATTCCCCCGTTAACGAACCCCAGAATCCCATAGGCCTTCTTAACTACGCTATCAACCTGCGCAGCGTCCCTGACGGATGTATGGATTTGAACCCCAAGTTCCCGCTGTTCATTGACACTCCTATGTAACCGACCATTAACCCTGTACTCAGCGTTCTGGTTTGGCCTTCCTAAATGCAGCACCTCACACTTATCCGGATTCAACTCCATCTGCCATTTCTCTGCCCAACTTTGCATCCTGTCTATATTCTCTTGTAACCTTCGACAACCTACAGCTCCATCCACAACTCCTCCAATATTCGTGTCATACGCAAACTTACTCACCCATCCTTCCGCCACTTCATCAAGGTGATTTATAGAAATCACAAATAGCAGGGGTCCCAGGTCAGATCCTTCCGGCTCTCCATTAATCACCGTCCTCCAGGCAGAAAACTTTCCTTCCACAACTACCCTCTGCTTTCGTCCTGTAAGCCATTTTTAAAAAATCCAAACAGCCAAGGTTCCACTGATCCCATGCCTCATGACTTTCTGGATGAGTCTGTCGTGGGGCCCTTGTCAAATGCCTGACTAAATATGTGTAGACCACATCTACCGCCCTACCCTCGTCAAATTATTTTGTTACCTCTTCCAAAAAACTCAATTAGGCTCGTGAGGCACGACCTTCCCTTCACAAGGAAACACGTGACCAGCAGCAGAAACTCCCTTTTAACTGGTTATATCTTTCCTGTTCTCTGACCGTGCATGGAAGGTCAGGGTGAGTTAGTCGTTGTGAACACAAGGTGTTTAGTGTATGAATTCACGTGCTCAGTAAATTAGACAATCAGGGTACTCGTCTGTAAACCCGTCGCTCATCAGTATTACGAGGGGAGACATTTGTAACACATAGAACTGGAAAGATTGCAGATGGAGATTTATGAAAATATTGTCGGGACTCGATGGAGGGAGTGACAGCGAGAGGTCAGGAAGCTTGGGACTGTACTCCTTGGAGTGCAGGGGTGACCTTTCAGTGAAGCGACGAGGTGCCGAAACAGAGTGAATACGCAGAGTTATTTTCTCTCGTCTTGGAGAATCGAGGGCCCGAGCTCACAGAGAGGAGAAACATGCAAACAAATTGAATCCGGGAGCTGAGTAACAACCATTTGTTACCCAGATGGTGGTCTGTCCATGGCACAAACTGCCAGAGGTAGTGGTCGAGGCAGATGCATTAGAAACATGGACACTTGTGATTTGACACGTGACCCCTTCAGAATGGCGTCGGTACTGTGAACTCTGACCTGTCTGTGCAGTGACGAGCAGCTCGCCGGGTCCCGAGGCAATGGGAGTATCCTCACCCTCATCGATGCGGGGTTCGTCTTTCCGAAAGTTCAGCTCTGAGTAGGTGGAGGTCAAACTGTCTGTGGATGACAGTGAGAGAATGAGAGAGAGAGAGAGAAAAAGAAGGAAGAGAGACCGGTAAATAACGGGAGAGGGATGAGGACAGAGAGAAAAGAAGATAGAGGGCGGAAACAGAGGGCTAAGAGGTAGGGATTGGAAGTGAGACAGAGGCGGAAGTGAGGGGAAAGAGCCGAGGAGTCAGAGCAGGCGAGTGAGGATGACAAGGATAAGTGGAGTGAGGAGTGAGCGATGGGCGAGGAAATGGGAGTGAACGGGGGTGAAAAAAGGGGAAAGACAGAGAGCGAGGTTATGCCTGTAGGGGAGTGAGAGTGGTGAAAGGGATAGCCAAAGAGAAGGTGAGAGTGGGGATTGGGACTAGAAATTTGGAAGGTAGATGGGTGCGAGACAAAGGGAGCGAGAGAGAAATTGAGTGAAGTTAAAGAGAGAGGGTTAAGAGAGAGGAGAGAGCGTGAAGGAGAGAGAGGCCGGGTGAATACAAAGAGGGGAGAGGGTGCGGAGGCGGAGTTGATCGTAAAATTGGGGGAGAGCGAATGGGGGTGAACGGGGAGAGACTGAGATAGGAAGGAGCGAAAGTGGAGGGGAGACGTGAACGGAGTGAGGGAAAGAGTACAGCGCGAGCGGTAGAGAGGATGTGTGAAAGAGAGAGTAGAGAGTGTGGGAAAGGGGAGAGTGGGGAAAGAGAAGTAGATAGAGGGGAAATGGCAACAGAGAGAGCAGGTGCCGTAGAAGGGGAGAGATGTGGAAAAGACAGAGAGAAGGTTTGGGATAGGGGAGAGGGTGTGAGAGGGACAGTGAGAGAAAGGAAAAAGTGGGCCAGAGAGGAAGAAAAGAGGATGAGAGAGGATTAGCGTGTGAGAGATGGTGGAGAAAAGGGAGGCAGTGTAGAGAAAGGAGAGAGAGTGATGTGACAGTGGGGTTAGAAAGGGGAGAGTGTTGTGCACATTTTACAAAGTTGACGTTCCTCACTGCCTCTTGCCACTCTCCTCCCACCTCGCCACTCCACCCAGGGTATTTCCTGCTCAGCGGCCATGCCACAGCACTCACGGCTCTCGCACCACGCTCCCCCAACAACACCCCCCCCCCGACCACACAACACTCCCTCCTCAGTGCCCCCAGTTTAAACCCCCTCACGGTACTCCCACCACACAAGAAATCTCATGGAGTTCTCTGCACCGACCACACACAGAAACTCCGCATTTTGTTCCACAGGCCTCCATCTCTACCGCCCGCCTGTTGCTATGCCTCCACTCCGACCCTTCCCAGAGCGCTCCCTCCTCACCGACAGTCCCATAAAAGTCTTATCTCATCCAGTCTCTCACGCATTGTCTCTGACTTATTGTCTCACAGGGAATAATTAGGGTTAACAGTGCGCTTGCGATGAGATTTCACGACAGGAAGAGACACATTAGCTAAACAGAGTCAAATCAGCAAACTGAAACTGACCTCCATTCGTCCGGACCCGAGGAACAGAGAGGGTCTTGAAATGAAGTTCCACATAGGATACATCAGGTTCATCTGGGGGCGGAACAGTGAGAGTCAGAAACAGGGTGAGGCTCCCTCCACTCCGTCACGTCACACAGTACCGGTGTCAGACACAGAGTGAATCTCCCTCCACACCGTCCCATCACACACTCCCGGGGTCAGACACAGAGTGAATCTCCCTCCACACCGTCCCATCACACTGTCCAGGGGTCAGAAAAAGAGTGACGCTCCCTCCACACCGTCCCATCACACACTCCCGGGGTCAGATACAGAGTGAAGCATTCTCCGCATGGCCCCATCACATACACCCGTGATCAGAAACAGAGTGACGGTCCCTCCACTCCGTTCCGTTACACAGTCGCGCAGTCAGACAGAGAGTGAATCTCCATCCACACCGTCCCTGGAGGATGTGACTAAACGCATTGATGAAGGAAGAGCAGTAGATGTAGTGTAACGGATTACAGGAAGGCATTTGATAAGGTACTCCACGCAAGGGTTATTGTGAAAGTACGGAGGCATGGGATCCAAGGTGACATTGCTTTGTGGATTCAGAGCTGGCTTGTCCAAAGAAGGCACGGAGTGGTTGTAGACGTGACATCTTCTGCATTGAGGTAGATCACCAGTGGAGTGCCTCAGGACCCTTACTCTTTATGATGGTTATAAATGACCTGGATGAAGAAGTGGAGCGATGGGTTAGTATGTTTGCTGATGCCAAAAAGGTTGGAAATGTTGTGGATGGTATGGAGGGCTGTTAGATGTAAACGCAAGACATTGATTGGATGCAAAGCTGGGCTGAGAAGTGGCAGATATAGTTGAACGCAGATAAGTGTGAAGTGGTTCGTTTTGGTAGGTCAAATATGATGGCAAAATATAGAATTAATGGTAAGACACTTGGCAGAGCAGAGTTGCAGAGTGATCTTGGCATCCGAGTCCATAGGACGCTCAAAACATCTGAGAATGTTGACTCTGTGGTTGAGAATGTGAATGGCGTATTGGACTTCATCAATCGTGGAATTGAATTTAGGAGCCGAGAGGAAATGTTGCAGCTACAAAGGACACTGGTCAGACCCACCTTGGAGTATTGTGTTCAGTTCTGATCGCTTCACTACAGGAAGGATGTGGAAGCCATAGAAAAGGTGCAGAGGAGATTTACAATGATGTTGCCTGGATTGGGGAGCAGGCGTTATGTGAATAGGTTTAGTCAAGTCAAGTCAAGACACATTGATTGTCATTTCGACCATTACTGCTGGTACAGTGCACAGTAAAACTGAGGCAATGTTTTTCAGGACCATGGTGTTATATGACACAGTACAAAAACTAGACTGAACAACGTAAAAAAACAAACACAGAGAAAGCTACACTAGACTACAGACCTACACTGGATTGCAAAAAGTGCGCAAAAAGAGTGCAGGCATTACAATAAATATTAAACAGGACAATAGGACAAAGTGTCAGTCCAGGCTTCGGGTATTGAGGAGTTTGATATCTTGAGGGAATAAACTGTTGCACAGTCTGGTCGTGAGTGCCCGAATGCTTCGGAGCCTTTTCCCAGACGGCAGGAGGGAGAAGTGATTGTATGAAGGGTGTATGGGATCCTCCATAATGCTGTTTCCTTTGCGGATGCAGCGTGTAGTGTAATTGTTCGTGATGGCCATACACCGAAGAGAGACCCCGATGGTCTTCTCAGCTGACCTCACTATCCGCTGCAGGGTTTTGCGATCTGAGATGGTGCAATTTCCGAACCAGGTAGTGATGCAGTTGCTCAGGACGCTCTCAATACAACCCCTGTAGAAAAGTGATGAGTATGGGGGTGTGGGGGTGGGTGATGGACTTTCCTCAGCCTTCGGAGAAAGAAGAGACGCTACTGGGCTTTCTTTGCTATGGAGGTTGTGTTGAGGGACCAGGTGAGATTCTCCGCCAGGTGAACACCAAGGAAGTTGGTGCTCTTTACGATCTCTACCAAGGAGCCGTCTATGTTCAGCGGGGAGTGCTCGTTCCGTGCCCTCCTGTAGTCAACAACGACCTCTTCTGCTTTGTTCACATTAAGAGACGGGTTGTTGGCTCTGCACCAGTCCGTTAGCCGCTGCACATCCTCTCTGTAAGCTGACTCGTTGTTCTTGCTGATGTGACCCACCACGGTGATGTCATCGGCGAACTTGATGATGTGGTTCGAGCTGTGTGTTGCAGCACAGTCGTGGGTCAGCAGAGTGAACAGCAGTGGACTGAGCACGCACACCTGGGGAGCCCCCGTGCTCAGTGATGGTGTTGGTGATGCTGCTCCCGAGTGTTGGAGATGCTGCTCCCCTAGTCAGGAAGTCTAGGATCCAGTTGCAGAGGGAGGTGTTCCGCCTCTTTTCCTCGGAGTAATGGAGGATGAGAGGTGACCTGATAGAGGTGTATAAGATGATGAGAGGCATTGATCGTGTGGATAGTCAAAGGCTTTTTCCCAGGGATGAAATGGTTGCCACAAGAGGACACAGGTTTAAGGAGCTGGGGAGTAGGTACAGAGGAGACCATATAACCATATAACAATTACAGCACGGAAACAGGCCATCTCGGCTCTTCTAGTCGTTGCCGAACGCTTACTCTCACCAACTCCCACCTACCTGCACTCAGCCCATAACTCTCCATTCCTCTCCTGTCCATATACCTATCCATTTTTTAAAATGACATCAGGGGGTAATTTTTTTACGAAAGAGTGGTAAGTGCGTGGAATTCTGCTGACGGCAATGATGGTGGAGGCGGATACGATAGGGTATTTTCAGGTGCTTTTGGATTGGTACATGGAACTTAGAAAAATAGAGGGCTATAGGTAAATCGAGTAATTTCTAAAGCAGGGGCGTATTCGGCACAAGTTGGTGGGCCGAAGGGCCTGTATTGTGCTGTAGGTTTTCGATGTTTCTATCTTTCTATTAGACATTCCCGTTGTCAGACACAGAGAGAATCTCCCTCCACACCGTCCCATCACACACTCCCGGGATCAGACACAGAGTGAATCTCCCTCCACACCGTCCCATCACACACTCCCCGGGTTAGAAAGAGATTCAATCTCCCTCACTTCGTCTCTGCCACACTCACCTCCCGATGGAGACGGTGAGTCCGTTTCTGTGAACTTCACATTCATGAAAGCCCCTCTGTCGTCCATCCTGTCGAGGATCCTCTGCGGCTCTGAGCTCAGCGTGGGGAAGTAACAGTGGTCAGAGGAAGCCCGTGTTGACAAGTGAATCAGTCCGACACAAACAATCTCCAGTTGAGCAGCTGATAAATACAGGAGCCGAGAGCAGGGGGAGGAAGTGCTGCGGGAAAAGGGCATTCAGTGTGTGAGAGGGGTGGTCTGGACCTATGAGATTGGCGGGGGGAAGAGTAGTTTAAGGTGTGGGAAACAAGTAAGGAAGTTATGGAACCTATGACAATTAAAGAGGTGGAAGTACGGCGCTTTTAAGAAATTTAAAAACGGATAAATCTCCGGGTTCTGACATGATATTCCCCAGAACCTTGAGGGATGTTTGTGTAGGTATAGCAGGAGCTCTGACGGAGATCTTTCAGATGTCATTAGAAACGGGGATTGTGCCGGAGGATTGGCGTATTGCTCATGTGGTTCCATTGTTTAAAAAGGGTTCTAGAAGTAAGCCTAGAAATTATAGTGTGTAAACTAATGGAGAGTATTCTTAGAGATAGTATTTATAATTATCTGGATAGACAGGATCTGATTAGGAGTAGCCAGCATGGATTTGTGCGTGGAAGGTCATGTTTGGCAAACCTTATTGAATTTTTTGAAGAAGTTACGAGGAATGTTGACGAGGGTAAGGCACTGGATGTAGTCTATATGGACTTCAACAAGGCTTTTGACAAAGTTCCACATGGAAGGGTAGTTAAGAAGGTTCAGTCGTTAGGTATTAATGCTGCAGTAATAAAATGGATTCAACAGCGGCTAGATGGGAGATGCCAGAGAGTAGTGGTGGATAATTGTTTATCGGGATGGAGGCTGGTGACTAGCGGGGTGCCTCGGAGATCTGTTTTGGGCCCAATGTTGTTTGTAATATACATAAATGATCTGGATGATGGGGTGGTAAATTGGATTAGTAAGTATGCCGATGATACTAAGGTGGGAGGTGTTGTGGATAATGAGGTGGTTTTACGAAGCTTGCAGGGAGATTTATGCCGGTTAGAAGAATGGGCTGAACGTTGGCAGATGGAGTTTAATGCTGAGAAGTGTGAGGTTCTACATTTTGGCGGGAATAATTCAAATAATAGAACATACAGGGTAAATGGTAGGGCATTGAGGAATGCAGTGGAACAGAGAGATCTAGGAATAACAGTGCATAGTTCCCTGAAGGTTGAGTCTCATGTAGATAGGATGGTGAAGATGGCTTTTGGAACGCTGGCCTTTATAAATCAGAGCATTCAGTACAGAAGTTGGGATGTAATGTTAAAATTGTACAGGGCATTGGTAAGGCCAAATTTGGAATATTGTGTACAGTTCTGGTCACTGAATTATAGGAAAGATATCAATAAATTAGAGAGAGTGCAGAGACGATTTACTAGGATGTTACCTGGGTTTTAGCACTTAAGTTACAGAGAAAGGTTGAACAAGTTAGATCTCTATTCATTGGAGCGTAGAATGTTGAGGGGGGATTTGATCGAGGTATTTAAAATTTTGAGAGGATAGATAGAGTTGACGTGAATACGCTGTTTCCATTGAGAGTAGGGGAGATTCAAACGAGAGGACATGATTTGTGAGTTAGGGGGCAAAAGTTTAAGGGAAACACGAGGGGGTATTTCTTTACTCAGAGAGTGATAGCTGTGTGCAATGAGCTTCCTGTAGAAGTAGTAGAGGCCAGTTCAGTTGTGTCATTTAAGGTAAAATTGGATAGGTATATGGACAGGAAAGGAGTGGAGGGTTATGGGCTGTGTGCGGGTCGGTGGGACTAGGTGAGATTAAGAGTTCGGCACGGACTAGGAGGGCCGAGATGGCCTGTTTCCGTGCTGTGATTGTTGTATGTTATATGTTATATGGTTAGTGAGAGTGGGGAGAAACAGAAGGAGGAGGGTGTGAGGGCAAGTTTAGGGTTTGGTGGAAAGACATTCGTGATTTACAGTGGGCAGAAAGATGTATCACTGAACGAAGGGGAGGGCAATGACTGGGAAAGAATGGAGAGAGAGGGGTAGAGAGGGGGGAATGGTTGGAGAGATTCAATTTCGCCCATCTCACCAGCTCTCTCCTTTATAATCCGCTCCCATTCTCTCCTCTGCATTTCTATCTCCCTGCCGTCCTCACTAAACTTCTCACCCTCGCTGCTCCATTCTCTCCCGCTCAAAGTAAACGTTACCGGACTGAAATGGGCCAAGGACGTGTTTGGGTTCCCGGGAAAGTCGAGGTCCACTGGACAGTGGGGATTAGTTCCATCCTTCACAGAAAGCAAAGGGGGGAAGTGAAAGGAAGTGGAGTTTTTTGAAATGGGGGTGAGGGAAGCGGCTAACGGGGTGGTGATGTGGGGGGCGATGTGCCGGGTGTGTGTGTGTGTGTGTGTGTGTGTGTGTGTGTGTGTGTGTGTGTGTGTGTGTGTGTGTGTGTGTGTGTGTGTGTGTGTGGGGGGGGGGGGAGGGTGTGTGTGTGTGTGTGTGTGTGAGAGAGAGAGAGAGAGAGAGAGAGAGAGAGAGAGAGAGAGAGAGAGAGAGAGAGAGAGAGAGAGAGAGAGAGGTTGCGCCCTGGGCACGAACACTCCCGGTGTCAAACATCAGTACAGCCCCCTCCACCGCGGCCCATCCCGGGGTCAGACACAGAGTGCATCTGCCGCCTCACTGTCCGGTAGCACAGTAACGGATTCAGAAACACAGCGAATCTCCCTCTTCACTCCCTCTCTCCCCTCTCACCAATCACCAGCACACCAGCGTACCTGTAGTCCCCAACAGTGTGTCTGTCTCAGAGATATTAAGTGTGCTTGAGACCAGAGGTAGAACTGAGGAGGGAGGGGGAGGGGAGTGACGGCTGTGGAGGGCTGGTGAGTTGGCAGTCACTGGGAGAAAGGGGTGTGACCGGCCTCTACTCGCAGAGACGTAGAGAAGCTGAGAATGGAGAAATCAATATCCGGTGGAAATGAGCAGAAATAACACCAACGGTCTGCAAGGAGTTTGACCATGTGTTTGAACCCGGAGGTGTGTGATCTGACGTTGTGGAGGGAGCTAAATTCTGTGTCTGACGTTGTAGAGGGAGCTAAATTCTGTGTCCGACTCAGGAGTATGTGATAGGATAGTGTAGAAGGAGCTTCACCATGTCTCTGTCTCGGGAGTGTGTGATGGGACGGAGTGCATGGGATTCATTCTGTGTCTGACTCCGGGAGTGTGTGATGGGACATTGAGGAGAGAGCTTCACTCAGTACCTGACCCCAGCAGTGTGCGATCAGACAGTATGGGGGGGAATTACACTCTATGTCCGATCCCGGCAGTGTGTAACGGGCCGGAGGGAGGGAGATTCACCATGTGTCTGACCCCGGGAGTGTGTGATGGGACGGTGTGTAAGGACCTTCGTTCTGTGTCGGACCCCGGGATTGTGCATGGTGACTCTGTGGAGGGAACCATGTATCTGACACAGGGAGTGTATGATGGGACCGGGTGGAGGGAGATCCACTCTGTGTCTGACCCCGGCAGTGTGTGATGGGACGGTGTGGAATGAGCCTCACCAGTTATCTAACCCCGGGATTGTGTGATGGGTCGGGTTGGTTGGAGATTCACTCTGTGTCTGACACCGGGAGTGTGTGATGGGGTGATGTGGAGGGAGTTTCACTCTGTGTAGGACCTCGGGAGTGTCTGATGGGACAGTGTGGAGGGAGATTCGCTCTGTGTCTGACCCCGGAAGTGTGTGATGGGACGGTGTGGAGGGACATTCACTCTGTGTCTGACCCCGTGAGTGTGTGCTGGGACGGTGTGGAGGGAGATTCACTCTGTGTCTGACGACGGGTGTGTGTGATGGGACGGTTTGGAGGGAGATTCACTCTGTGTCTGACCCCGGGAGTCTGTGATGGGACGGTGTGGAGGGAGATTCACTCTGTGTCTGACCCCGGGAGTGTATTTTGGGACGGTGGGGAGCGAGATTCACTCTGTGTCTGAACCCGGGAGTGTGTGAAGGGACCCTGTGTAGCGGGATTCACTCTGTGTCTGACATCTGGAGCGTGTGATGAACGGTTTGCAGGGAGCTTCAATCTGTGACTGACCCCGGGTGTATGTGGTGAGATGGAGTGGAGGGAGCTTCTCTGTGTCTCTGAACCCCGAAGTATAAAATCAGATTGAGTGGAGGGAGCTTCACTTTCGTGTGGATATATTAAACATCTCTCTTTCTCTTTTGAATTTATTTCAAGATGCTTTGAAACAGAGTTAGAACAATGTTGCTTCGCCCCATCGTTTGCTCTGAAAAATAGGGCCAATGAACAGTGAATCTCTCTCTACACTGTCCATTACATACGCCGGTAGTCAGACACAGAAATTGAGATCCTTTCACACAGGCCCATCACACATTCCAGGCGTCAATTGTAATGTGAAGATCCGCCCGAAACGTCCGGTCACGCAGACTCGTCGGTTTAGAGTCTGATTGAAGCTCCCTCTGCACTGTCCCATCAAATAGTCCTGTTGGCAGACATAGAGTGAAGTTCCCAAAACATATTACTGTCATCAGACACAGGGTCAACTTTCCAAAACACTGTCGCAGCACATAGTAACTGCGCTAAACACAGTAAAATTGCTTAAACACCGTCCATTCTCTCACTCGCGGGGTCAGACAAAGTTCTCTCTTCACTCCCTCGCTCCCTCTCAGCAATCTCTAGTTTTTTTCAGCGTAGTCTCCAACAGTGTGTCTGTCTCAGGGATAATACGTTTGTGTGAGACCAGAGATAGAACAGAGGAGGGTGGGGGAGTGGAAAGAGAGCTGCGGACAGGTGGTGAGTTTGCAGTCACTGGGAGGAAATGGTGTGATACCACACGACCGGTCTGTACACACAGAAACGTACAGAGGCTGAAAAGCGAGAAATCGACATCCGGTAGAAGTGGGCAGCAGTAACTCCAAAGGTGTGCAAGGAGCTTGACCGTGTCTGACCCCGGGAGTGTCTGATGGGCCGTTATGGAACTTAGATCAGAAAACAGGACAGAAAAGTACAGGCCGTTGGTCGAAAATGTTCTGCCGACCCTTATACCACCCACCCTAAATTCCGCCACATCTCTGTCTAGTAGTCTCTTAAATTCCACTAGTGTATCTGCGTCCTCCACTGACTCAGGCAGTGCATTCCAAGCACCGGCTATTCTCTGAGTGAACACCTTACTCTCATATCCACCTTGAACGTTGCTCCCTTTACCTTAAAGCCATGTCCTCACGTATTGAGTAGTGGTGCCCTGGGGAAGAGGCGCTGGCTATCCACGGTAACGATTCCTCTTAATATTTCCTATTCCTCTATCATGTCTCCTCTCATCCTCCTTCTTTACAGAGAGTAAAGCCCTATCTCCCTTAATCTCCGATCATGATGCGTGCTCTCTAAACCACGCAGCATACTGGTAAATTTCTTCTATACCATTGACAATGCTTCCACATCCTCCCTTAAGTGAAGCGACCAGAACTGGATACAATACTCCAAGTGTGGCCAAACCAGGTTTTAAAGAGCTGCATCATTAGCTCTTAAACTCTATCCCCCGACCTACGAAAGCTAACACTTCACAGGATTTCATAACTACCCTATCTGCTGTGAGGCAATTTTCCGGGTTCTCTGGACATGTACTCCCAGATCCCTCTGCTCATCCACAGTAACAGGTATCCTGCCATTTACTTTGTACTCGGCCTTGCAGTTTGTCTTACCAAAGTGCACAACCTCAGACTTCTCCGTGTTGAACTCCATCTGCCAATTCTCAGCACACTTCTGAATACTATCAATGTCTCTCTGAATCCTCTACACTGTCTACAACACCACCAAACTTTGTGTCGTCCGCAAACTTACCAACCCACCCTTCTACCCCCACATCCAGGTCGTTCAAAAAATCACAAAAAGTAGTGGTCCACGAACCGATCCTTGTGGGACACCACTAGACACAAACTTCCAATCAGAATTTACTCTCTGAACCACAATCCTCTGCTTTCTGCAGCTAAGACAATTCGGAATCCATTGGGACAAACCTCCCCGGATCCTTTGCCTTCTGACTTTCTGAACACGCCTACCGTATGGAACATTGCTAAAAGCATGTAGATCACATCCACTGCACTGCCCTCATCTATATGCCTGGTCACCTCCTCAAAAAACTCTATCAGGCTTGTTAGGCAATATCTGCCCTTCACAAAGCGAGGCTGACTGTCCCTGATAGATCCTATCTCTAAGAATCTTTTCCAACAGCTTTCCCACCACAGACATAAGGCTCACTGGTCGTTAATACGCAGACTATCCCTACTAACTTTTTTGAACAAAGGGACAAAATTCGCATCCCTCCAATCCTCCAGTACCATTCTTGTGGACAACGAGGACATAACGATCCTAGCCAGAGGCTCAAAAATCTCTTCCCTCGCCTCAGGAAGCAGCTTGGGGAATATACCTCCAGTCCCCGCTGACTTATCCGTCCTAATGTATTTTTACAACTCCAACTCCTCCTCTCCCTTAATATCAACATGCTCCAGAACATCAACCTCACTCATATTGTCCACACCGTCATCAAGTTCCCACTCAGTGGTGAATACTGAAGACAATTCTTCGTTAACCCTCCTCTTTTCATGCCCCCTTCTTGCACTCCTCAGACACTTCTTAAGTTCCTTTCTTGCTATCCAATAATCCTCAATAGACCCATCTGATCCCTGCTTCCTAAACCTCATGTATGCTTCCTACTTCAACCTGACTAGATTCTCCACCGCACTCATCACCATCGTACCTTCACGCTACCATTCTTTAACTTCCTCATCGGAAAAAAATTAACCCTCACTTCCTGCAAGGCATCCCTAAACATCGATCAAATGTCCATAGTACATTTCCCTGCAGTGACATCATCCCAATTCACACCCGCATGTTCTAAACTTATATCCTCTTAATCTGTCGTTCCCCACTTAAGCATTTTCTGTCTCCTATCAGTTTCTACCCTTTTCCATGAGGCAAATGGAGGCATTTAAACTCTCTGTCTGATACCGGTAGTGTGTAATGGGCCGGAGTGGATGGAGCTTCACCATGCGTTTGACGCCGGTAATATGTGATTACACAGTATGGAGAGTATTCCAATTTTTACTGACCACGGGAGTGTGTGATGGGACGCTGTGGACTGAGATTCACTCTGTGTCTGACCTCAGGAGTGTGTGATGGGACGCTGTGGAGGGAGATTCACTTCCTGTCTGACCCCGGGAGTGTGTGATGGGACTCTGTGGAGGGAGCTTCACTCTGCTTGATAACGGGAGGGACGGTGTGGAAGGGGATTCACATTGTGTCTAACCCCGGGATTGAATGATAGGACGGTGTGGAGGGAGATTCACTCAGTGTCTGACGCCGGGAGTGTGTGATAGGACGGCGTGGAGGGAGATTCACTCTGTGTCTGACCCTGGGAGTGTGTGAATGGGTCAGTGTGGAATTAGCTGCTGTGTGTCTGACCCTCGAAGTATGAAATGGAATGGAGTGGAGGGAGCTTCAGTCCGTGTGTATGTACCTTCTGTGTGGCTAACACATACCTCTTCCTCTTTTGAAATTATTTCAAGACGCTTTGAAACAGGAGTTAGGAGAAGGCTCGCTCGCCCCATCGTCTGTTCTGGAAAAATAGGACCAATCAACAGTGAATCTCAATCCACACCGTCCATTACATCCGCCGGTAGTCAGACACAGAATGGGAATCCTTTCACAACTGGTCGTCACACATTCCCGGCGTCAGTTGAAAAGCGAGGATGCCTCCGAATCGCCGGTCACAGAGACTGGGGGGTTTAGAAACCAAGTGAAGCTCCCTCTGCCCTCTCTCATCAAATAGTTCTATTGAAAGAAATAAAGAGTAATTCCCGAAACAGTCTCCCAAAACACATTTCCGGTATCAGACAGAGTCCACACCGCAAAGCACAGTCCCAGCACATGCAAACAGCGTTAGACACTGATTAAAGATGCTTCCTCACCGTTCCATCACACACTCCGGGTGTCACATACAGAGTGATTCTCCCTCCGCACCGTCCCGTCACACACTCCCGGGGTCAGACACAGAGTGAATCTCGCTCCGCACCGTCCCTTACACTCCCGCGGTCAGACACTGAGTGAAACTCCCTCCACAACGTTAGATCACACATTTGCGGGGTTAGACACTGAATAAACCTCCCCTGTGCACGGTCCCACCAGAAACGCCCGGGGTCAGGATCAAATTGAAGTTCCGTCCACTCCGCCCCAACGCACCATCCCTCGGTCAGACAAAGAGTGAACTCTAGTCCACACCGCGCTATCACACACTCACGGGGTCAGACACAGATTGAATCTGCCGCCTCACGGTCCGATAACACAGTAACTGATTCAGACTGAGAGTGAATACCACCCCCGTCCCTCCCTCTCTCCCCTCTCACCAATCATCCGCACTTCAGTGTTCCTGTAGTCTCCAACGGTGTTTCTGTCTCAGAGACAATACGTGTGTGTGAGACCAGAAGTAGAACTAAGGAGGGAGGGGGAGGGGAGTAAGGGCTATGGTGGGGTGGTGAGTTCGCAGTCACTGGGAGGAAATGGTGTGAAACCACACGACCGGCCTGTACTCGCTGAGACGTAGAGAAGCTGTGAACCGAGAGATCGATATCCGGTGGAAAATGAGCAGAAATAACACCAACGGTCTGCAAGGAGCTTGACCATGTGTCTGACCCCGGGAGTGTGTGATGGGACGGTGTGGAAGGAGCTTCACCATGTCTCTGTCCCCGGACTGTGTGATGCAACGGAGTGCATGGGATACACTCTGTGTCTGATCCCGGAGTGTTTGATGGGACGTTGAGGAGGGAGCGCCACTCAGTGCCTAACCCCAGCAGTGTGTGATCAGACAGTATGGGGGGGGGGGGATTACACTCTATCTCCGACCCCGGCGGTGTGTAACGGGCCGGGATGGAGGGAGATTCACCATGTGTCTGACCACGGATGTGTGTGATAGTACGGGTTGGTTGGAGATTCACTCTGTGTCTGACTCCGGGAGTGTATGTAGGGACGGTGTAGAGGGAGATTCACACTATGTCTGACCCCGGCAGTGTGTGTTGGGACCCTGTGGAGGGAGATTCACTCTGTGACTTACCCCGGGAAAGTGTGATGGGACTGTGTGGAGGGAGATTCACTCTGTGTCTGACCCCGGGAGTGTGTGATGGGACGGCGTGGAGGGAGATGCACTCTGTGCCTGACCCCGGGAGTGTGTGATGGGACGGTGTGGAGGGAGATTCACACTGTGTCTGACCCCTGGGGTGCGTGACGGGACGGTGAGGAGGGAGATTCACTCTGTGTCTGACCCCGGGAGTGTGTGAATGGACGGGGTGGAGGGTGATTCACTCCGTGCCTGACCCCGGGGGTGTGTGATGGGACGGTGAGGAGGGAGATTCACTCTGTGTCTGAACCCGGGAATGTGTGATTGGACGGGGTGGAGGGAGCTTCACTCTAGTGTCTGACCCCGGGAGTGTGTGATGGGACCGTGTGGTGGGTGATTCGCTCTGTGACTGACCCCGGGAGTGTGTGATGGGACTGTGTGGAGGGAGATTCACTCTGTGTCTGACCCCGGGATTGTGTGATGGGACGGTGTGGAGGGAGATTCAATCTGTGTCTGACCCCATGAGTGTGGGCTGGGACGGTGTTGAGGGGGATTCACTCTGTGTCTGACCCCGGGAGTCTGTGATGGGACGGTGTGGAGGGAGATTTACTCTGTGCCTGACCCCGGGTGCGAGTGATGGGCCGGTGTGGAATGAGCCTCACCAGGTATCTGACCCCGGGAGTTTGTGATGGGATGGTGTGGAGGGAGATTCACTCTGTTTCTGACCCTGGGAGTGTGTGATGGGACGGTGTGAAGGGAGATTCACTCTGTGTCTGACCCCGGGAGTGTGTGATGGGATGGTGTGGAGGGAGATTCACTCTGTGTCTGACCCTGGGAGTGTGTGATGGGACGGTGTGAAGGGAGATTCACTCTGTGTCTGACCCCGGGAGTGTGTGATAGGGCGGCGTGGAGGGAGATTCACTCTGTGTCTGACCCTGGGAGTGTGTGAATGGGTCTGTGTGGAATTAGCTGCTCTGTGTGTCTGACCCTCGAAGTATGAAATGGAATGGAGTGGAGGGAGCTTCAGTCCGTGTGTATGTACCTTCTGTGTGGCTAACACATACCTCTTCCCCTTTTGAAATTATTTCAAGACGCTTTGAAACAGGAGTTAGGAGAAGGCTCGCTCGCCCCATCGTCTGTTCTGGAAAAAATAGGACCAATCAACAGTGAATCTCTATCCACACCGTCCATTACATATGCCGGTAGTCAGACACAGAATGGGAATCCTTTCACAACGGGTAGCCACACATTCCCGGCGTCAGTTGAAAAGCGAGGATCCCTCCGATTCGCCGATCACAGACACTGGGGGGGGGTGTTTGGATACCAAGTGAAGCTCCCTCTGCCCTCTCTCATCAAATAGTTCTATTGAAAGAAATAAAGAGTAATTCCCGAAAGTCTCCCAAAACACATTTCCGGTATCAGACAGAGTCTAGACCGCAAAGCACAGTCCCAGCACATGCAAACAGCGTTAGACACTGATTAAAGTTGCTTCCTCACCGTTCCATCACAGATTCCGGGGTCAGACACAGAGTGAATCTCTCTCCACTCCGTCCCGTCACGCACTCCCGATGTAAGACACAGAGTGAATCTCGCTCCGCACCGTCCCTTACACTCCCGCGGTCAGGCACTGAGTGAAACTCCCTCCACAACGTTAGATCACACATTTGAGGGGTTAGACACTGAATGAACCTCCCCTGTGCACGGTCCCACCAGAAACGCCCGGGGTCAGGATCAAATTGAAGGTCCGTCCACTCCGCCCCAACGCACCATCCCTCGGTCAGACAAAGAGTGAACTCTAGTCCACACCGCGCTATCACACACTCACGGGGTCAGACACAGATTGAATCTGCCGCCTCACAGTCCGATAACACAGTACCTGATTCAGACTGAGAGTGAATACCACCCCCGTCCCTCCCTCTCTCCCCTCTCACCAATCATCCGCACTTCTGTGTTCCTGTAGTCTCCAACGGTGTTTCTGTCTCAGAGACAATAAGTGTGTGTGAGACCAGAAGTAGAACTAAGGAGGGAGGGGGAGGGGAGTAAGGGCTATGGTGGGGTGGTGAGTTCGCAGTCACTGGGAAGAAATGGTGTGAAACCACACGACCGGCCTGTACTCGCTGAGACGTAGAGAAGCTGTGAACCGAGAGATCGATATCCGGTGGAAAATGAGCAGAAATAACACCAACGGTCTGCAAGGAGCTTGACCATGTGTCTGACCCCGGAGGTGTGTGATCTGACGTTGTGGAGGGATCTAAATTCTGTGTCTGACTCAAGGAGTGTGTGATAGGATGGTGTGGAATTAGCTTCACCATGTCTCTGTCCCGGGACTGTGTGATGCAACGGAGTGCATGGGATTCACTCTGTGTCTGATCCCGGAGTGTTTGATGGGACGTTGAGGAGGGAGCGCCACTCAGTGCCTGACCCCAGCAGAGTGTGATCAGACAGTATGGGGGGGGGGGAAATTACACTCTATCTCCGACCCCGGCAGTGTGTAACGGGCCTGGATGGAGGGAGATTCACCATGTGTCTGACCCCGGGTGTGTGTGATAGTACAGGCTGGTTGGAGATTCACTCTGTGTCTGACTCCGGGAGTGTATGTAGGGACGGTGTGGAGGGAGATTCACTCTGTGTCTGACCCCGGGAGTGTGTGATGGGACGGCGTGGAGGGAGATTCACTCTGTGCCTGACCCCGGGAGTGTGTGATGGGACGGTGTGGAGGGAGATTCACACTGTGTCTGACCCCTGGGGTGTGTTATGGGACGGTGAGGAGGGAGATTCACTCTGTGTCTGACCCCAGGAGTGTGTGAATGGACGGGGTGGAGGGTGATTCACTCCGTGCCTGACCCCGGGGGTGTGTGATGGGACGGTGAGGAGGGAGATTCACTCTGTGTCTGAACCCGGGAGTGTGTGATGGAACGTGGTGGAGGGAACTTCACTCTGTGTCTGACCCCGGGAGTGTGTGATGGGACCGTGTGATTTGTGATTCGCTCTGTGACTGACCCCGGGAGTGTGTGATGGGACTGTGTGGAGGGAGATTCACTCTGTGTCTGACCCCGGGAGTGTGTGATGGGACGGTGTGGAGGGAGATTCACTCTGTGTCTGACCCCGTGAGTGTGGGCTGGGACGGTGTTGAGGGAGATTCACTCTGTGTCTGACCCCGGGAGTCTGTGATGGTACGGTGTGGAGGGAGATTCACTCTGTGTCTGACCCCGGGAGTGAGTGATGGGACTGTAAGGAGGGAGATTCACTCTGTGTCTGACCCCGGGAGTGTGTGATGGGACGGCGTGGAGGGAGATTCACTCTGTGCCTGACCCCGGGAGTGTGTGATGGGACGGTGTGGAGGGAGATTCACACTGTGTCTGACCACTGGGGTGTGTGATGGGACGGTGAGGAGGGAGATTCACTCTGTGTCTGACCCCGGGAATGTGTGAATGGACGGGGTGGAGGGTGATTCACTCCGTGCCTGACCCCGGGGGTGTGTGATGGGACGGTGAGGAGGGAGATTCACTCTGTGTCTGAACCCGGGAGTGTGTGATGGAACGGGGTGGAGGGAGCTTCACTCTGTGTCTGACCCCGGGAGTGTGTGATGGGACCGTGTGGTGGGTGATTTGCTCTGTGACTGACCCCGGGAGTGTGTGATGGGACTGTGTGGAGGGAGATTCATTCTGTGTCTGACCCCGGGAGTGTGTGATGGGACGGTGTGGAGGGAGATTCACTCTGTGTCTGACCACGTGAGTGTGGGCTGGGACGGTGTTGAGGGAGATTCACTCTGTGTCTGACCCCGGGAGTGTATGTTGGGACGGTGGGGAGCGAGATTCACTCTATGTCTGATCCCGGGAGTTTGTGATGGGACGGTGTGGACGGAGGTTCACTCTGTGTCTGACCCCGGGAGTGTGTGTTTGGACCCTGTGGAGCGAGAATCATTCTGTGTCTGACATCGGGAGTCTGTGATGAACGGTTTGCAGGGAGCTTCAATCTGTGACTGACCCCGGGTCTATGTGGTGATACGGAGTGGAGGGATCTTCTCTGTGTCTCTGAACCCCGAAGTATAAAATCGGATTGAGTGGAGGGAGCTTCACTTTCGTGTGGATATATTAAACATCTCTCTTTCTCTTTTGAATTTATTTCAAGATGCTTTGAAACAGAGTTGGAACAATGTTGCTTCGCCCCATCGTCTGCTCTGAAAAAAGGGCCAATGAACAGTGAATCTCTCTCTACACTGTCCATTACATACTACGGTAGACAGACACTGAAATTGAGATCATTTCACACAGGCCCATCACACATTCCAGGCGTCAATTGTAATGTGAAGATCCGTCCGAAACGTTCGGTCACGCAGACTCGGCGGTTTAGAGTCGGAGTTAAGCTCCCTCTGCACTGTCCCATCAAATAGTCCTGTTGGCAGACATAGAGTGAAGTTCCCGAAACAAATAACTGTCATCAGACACAGGGTCAACTTTCCAAAACGCTGTCCCAGCACATAGTAACTGCGCTAAACGCAGTAAAATTGCTTAAACACCGTCCATTCTCTCACTCGCGGGGTCAGACAAAGTTCTCTCTTTACTCCCTCGCTCCCTCTCAGCAATCACTAGTTTTTTTCAGCGTCGTCTCCAACAGTGTGTCTGTCTCAGAGGTAATACGTTTGTGTGAGACCAGAGATAGAACAGAGGAAGGTGGGGGGAGTGGAAAGAGGGCTGTGGACAGGTGGTGAGTTTGCAGTCACTGGGAGGAAATGGTGTGAAACCACACGACCGGTCTGTACACACAGAGACGTACAGAGGGTGAAAAGCGAGAAATCGACATCCGGTGGAAGTGGGCGGCAGAAACTCCAACGGTGTGCAAGGAGCTTGACCGTCTCTGACCCCGGGAGTGTCTGATGGGCCGTTATGGAACATAGATCAGAAAACAGGACAGAAAAGTACAGGCCATTGGTCGAAAATGTTCTGCCGACCCTTATACCACCCACCCTAAATTCCGCCATATCTCTGTCTAGTAGTCTCTTAAATTTCACTAGTGTATCTGCGTCCACCACTGACTCAGGCAGTGCATTCCAAGCACCGGCCACTCTCTGACTGAGCACCTTACTCTCATATCCCCCTTGAACGTTGCTCCCCTTACCTTAAAGCCATGTCCTCCCGTATTGAGTAGTGGTCCCCTGGGAAAGAGGCCCTGGCTGCCAACGATATCAATTCCTCTTAATATTTCCTATTCCTCTATCATGTCTCATCTCATCCTCCTTCTCTACAGAGAGTAAAGCCCTATCTCCCTTAATCTCTGATCATGATGCGTGCTCTCTAAACCACGCAGCATACTGGTAAATTTCCTCTATACCATTTACAATGCTTCCACATCCTCCCTTAAGTGAAGCGACCAGAACTGGATACAATCCTCCAAGTGTGGTCAAACCAGGTTTTAAAGAGCTGCATCATTAGCTCTTAAACTCTACCCCCCGACCTACGAAAGGTAACACTTCACTGGATTTCTTAACTACCCTATCTGCTGTCAGGCAATTTTCAGGGTTCTCTGGACATGTACTCCCAGATCCCTCTGCCCATCCACAGTAACAGGTATCCTGCGATTTACTTTGTACTCTGCCTTGGAGTTTGCCTTTCCAAAGTGCAAAACCTCAGACTTCTCCGTGTTGAACTCCATCTGCCAATTCTCAGCCCAGTTGTGATTCCTATCAATGTCTCTCTGAATCCTCTACACTGTCGACAACACAACCAAACTTTATGTCGTCTGCAAACTTACCAACCCACCCTTCTACCCCCACATCCAGGTCGTCAAAAAAATCACAAAAAGTAGTGGTCCACGAACTGATCCTTGTGGGACACCAGTAGACACAACCTTCCAATCAGAATTTACTCTCTGAACCACAATCCTCTGCTTTCTGCAGATAAGACAATTCGGAATTCATCGGGACAAACGTCCCCGGATCCTAAGCCTTCTGACGTTCTGAACACGCCTACCGTATGGAACCTTGCTAAAAGCATGTAGATCAGATCCACTGCACTGCCCTCAACTATATGCCTGGTCACCTCCTCAAAAAACTCTATTAGGCTTGTTAGGAAACATCTGCACTTCACAAAGCGATGCTGACTGTCCCTGATAGATCCTGTCTCTAAGAATCTTTTCCAACAGCTTTCCCACCACAGACGTAAGGCTCGCTGGTCTATGATTACCCGGACTATCCCTACTACCTTTTTTGAACAAAGGGACAACATTCGCCTCCCTCCAATCCTCCGGTACCATTCCTGTGGACAACGAGGACATAAAGATCCTAGCCAGAGGCTCAAAAATCTCTTCCCTCGCCTCGGGGAGCAGCCTGGGGAATATTCCATTAGGCCCCGGCGACCTATCCGTCATAATGTATTTTTACAACTCCAACTCCTCCCCCTTAATATCAACATGCTCCAGAACTTCAACCTCACTCATATTGTCCTCACCGTCATCAAGTTCCCACTCAGAGGTGAATACCGAAGACAATTCTTCGGGACTGGGGTTTTCGTTAACCCTCCTCTTTTCATGCCCCCTTCTTGCTCTCCTCAGACACTTCTTAAGTTCCTTTCTAGCTATCCAATAATCCTCAATAGACCCATTTGATCCCTGCTTCCTAAACCTCATGTATGCTTCCTACTTCCACCTGACTAGATTCTCCACCGCACTTGTCACCATCGTGCCTTCACCCTACCATTCTCTATCTTCCTCACCGGAACCAATTTAACCCTCACCTCCTGCAAGACATCCCCAAACATCGATCAAATATCCACAGTACATTTCCCTGCAGTAACATCATCCCAATTCACATCCACATGTTCTAAACTTATATCCTCTTAATCTGTCGTTCCCCACTTAAACATTTTCTGTGTCCTCTCTGTTTCTACCCTTTTCCATGAGGCAAATGGAGGCATTTAAGCTCTCTGTCTGATACCGGTAGTGTGTAATGGGCCGGAGTGGATGGAGCTTCACAATGAGTTTGACGCCGGGAATATGTGATTGCACAGTATGGAGAGTGTTCCAATTTTTACTGACCCCGGGAGTGTGTGATGGGACGCTGCAGATGGAGATTCACTCTGTGTCTGACCCCAGGAGTGTGTGATGGGACGGTGTGGAGGGAGATTCACTCCGGGTCTGACCCCAGGAGTGTGTGATGGGACGCTGTGTAGGGAGCTTCACTCTGTGTCTGACCCCAGGAGTGTGTGATGGGACGGTGTGGAGGGCGATTCACTCCGGGTCTGACCCCGGGAGTGTGTGATGGTACTCTGTGGAGGGAGCTTCACTCTGCTTGATAATGGGAGAGTGTGATGGGACGGTGTGGAGGGTACTTCACTCTGAGTCTAATTACGGGAGTGTCTGATTGGACGGTGCGGAGGGAGTTTCACCATATCTCACACGCTGGTACTATGTGATAGGACGGAGTGGAGGGTAAATCCTCTCTCTGACTGACCCCGGTGGTGTGTGATGGTTCGGAGCAGAGGGAGATTCATCATGTGTCAGACACCGGAAGTGAGTGATGGGACGGTGTGGGGCGAGAATCACTGTGTCTACTATCCTGGGAGTATGTGATGGGACAGGGTGTATGGAAATTCACAGTGTCACAGACACCGAGAGTTAGTGATGGGATGGTGTGGAAAGAGTTTCACCATGTGTCTGAAACCGGTAATGTGTGATGGGACGGTGCGGTGGGAAATTCCTTTTGTGTCTGACCGTGGTACTGTGTGATGGGGCGGTGTGGAGGGAGATTCACTCTGTGTCTGACAGTGGTACTGTGTCATGGGACGGTGTGGAGGGAGATTCCCTCTGTGACTGACCCCGGTACTGTGTGATGGGACGGTGTGGAGGGAGATTCACACTGTGTCTGACCCCGGGAACGTGGGATGGGACGTTCCGGTGGGAAATTCCTATTCTGTCTGACCGTGGTACTGTGTGATGGGGCGGTGTGGAGGGAGAATCCCTCTGTGTCTGATCCTGGTCGTCGGTGATCGGACGGTGTGGAGGGAGATTCACGCTGTCTCTGACAGTGGTACTGTGTGATGGGACGGTGCGGAGGGAGATTCCCTCTGTGACTGACCCGGGTACTGTGTGATGGGACGGTGCGGTGGGAAATTCCTATTGTGTCTGACCGTGGTACTGTGTGATGGGACGGTGTGGATGGAGATTCATTCTGTGCCTGACAGTGGTACTCTGTGATGGGGCGGTGTGGAGGGAGAATCCCTCTGAGTCTGATCCTGGTCGACTGTGATGGGACGGTGAGGAGGGAGATTCCCTCTGTGACTGACCCCGGTACTGTGTGATGGGACGGTGCGGTTGGAAATTCCTATTGTGTCTGACCGTGGTACTGTGTGATGGGACGGTGTGGAGAGAGATTCACTCTGTGTCTGACCAAGTTCGTGTGTGATGGGACCGTGCGTAGGGATATTCACAGTGTGACAGACCCCGGGAGTGTGTGATGGGTCGGTGTGGAGTTAGCTGCTCTGTGTTTCTGACCCTCGAAGTGTGAAATGGGATGGAGTGGAGGGAGCTTCAGTCCGGTGTGTATGTATCTTCTGTGTGGCTAACCCATACCTCTTCCTCTTTTGAAATTGTTTCAAGACCGCTTTGAAAAAGTAGATAGAACAATGCTCGCTCGCCCCATCGTCTATTCTGGAAAAATAGGACCAATCAACAGTGAATCTGTATCGACACCGTCCATTACATACGCCGGTAGTCAGACACAGAATGGGAATCCTTTCACAACGGGTAGTCACACATTCCCGGCGTCAGTTGAAAAGCGAGGATCCTTCCGAATCGCCGATCACAGAGACTGGGGGGGGGGGTGTTTGGATACCAAGTGAAGCTCCCTCTGCCCTCTCTCATCAAATAGTTCTATTGAAAGAAATAAAGAGAAATTCCCGAAACACTCTCCAAAAGCACACTCCCGGGATGAGACACAGAGTTAATCTCCCTCCGCACCGTCCCATCTCACACTCCCGGGGTCAGACACATCGTGAATCTCCCTCCGTACCGTGCCATAACACACTCCCGAGGTCAGACACAGAATGAATCTCCCACCACATCGTCCCATCAGACACTCCCGGGGTCAGACACAGAGTGAAGTTCCCTCCACACCGTCCCATGACACACTCCCGAGGTCAGACGTAGAATGAATCTCTCTCCATACCGTCCCATCACCCACTCCCGGGGTCAGACACAGAGTGAATCTCTCTCCACACCGACCCATCACACACTCCAGGGTCAGACACAGAGTGAATCTCCCTCCACACCGTCCCATCACACACTCCCGGGGTCAGACACAGAGTGAAGTTCCCTCCACACCGTCCCATCTCCCACTCCCGCGGTCAGACACTGAGTGAAACTCCATCCACAACGTTAGATCACACATTTGCAGCGTTAGACCCTGAATGAACCTCCCCTTTGCACGGTCCCACCACAAACGCCCGGGGTCAGGATCAAATTGAAGGTCAGTCCACTCGGCCCTCAGTCCGTCGGTCAGACAAAGAGGGAACTCACGTCCACACCGCGCTATCACACACTCACGGTATCAGACACACAGTGAATCTGCTGCCTCACAGTCCGAAAACACAGTAACGGATTCAGACTGAGAGAGAATCCCACTCCCCTCACTCCCTCTCTCCCCTCCCACCAATCATCAGCAATTCAGTGTTACTGTAGTCTTCAGTAGTGTGTCTGTCTCAGAGACAATAAGTGTGTGTGAGACCAGAAGTAGAACTAAGGAGGGAGGGGGAGGGAAGTGAGGGCTGTGGAGGGGTGGTGAGTTCGCAGTAACTGGGAAAAAGAGGTGTGAAAACACTCGACCGGCCGGTACTCGCAGAGACGTAGAAAAGCTGACAACCGAGAGATCGATATCCGGTGGAAAATGAGCAGAAATAACACCAATGGTGTGGAGGGAGATTCACTCTGTGTCTGACCCCAAGAGTGTGTGATAGGACGATGAGGAGGAAAATTCACTCGGTGTCTGACCCCGGGAGTGTGTGATTTGATGATGTGGAGGGAGATTCACTCTTTGCCTGACCCGGCGTGTGTGTGATGGGACGGTCTGTAGGGAGATTCACTCTGTGCCTGACCCGGGGAGTGTGTGATGGGACGGTGTGGAGGGAGATTCACTCTGTGCCTGACCCGGGGAGTGTGTGATGGGACTGTGTGGAGGGAAATTCACTCTGTGTCTGACCCCGGCAGTGTGTAATGGGAAGGTGTGGAGGGAGCTTCACAGTGTGAAAGAGACCGGGAGTGTGTGATTGGACGGTGTGGAGGGAGATTCACTCTGTGTCTGACCCCGGGAGTGAGTGATGGGACGGTGTGGAGGGAGATTCACTCTGTGTCTGACCCTGGAGTGTGTGATGGGTCGGTGTGGAGAGAGATTCACTCTGTGTCTGACCCCGCGAGGGTGTGATGGGACGGTGTGGAGGGAAATTCACTCTGTGTCTGACCCCGGGAGTGTGTGATGGGACGGT
This sequence comes from Hemitrygon akajei, assembly GCF_048418815.1. Classification (NCBI taxonomy): domain Eukaryota; kingdom Metazoa; phylum Chordata; class Chondrichthyes; order Myliobatiformes; family Dasyatidae; genus Hemitrygon; species Hemitrygon akajei. The sequence continues at coordinate 7,799,030 of NW_027331928.1, forward strand.
GTGGAAGGAGGTTCACCATGTGTCTAACCCCGGGATTGTATGAGAGAACGCTGTGGAGGGAGCATCACAGTGTGACAGAGACCTGGAATGTTTGAATGGGACGGTGTGGAGGGAGATTCACTCTGTGTCTGACCCCGGGAGTGTGTGATGGGTCGGTGTGCAGATAGCTGCTCTGTGTGTCTGACCCTCGAAGTATGAAATGGGATGGAGTGGAGGGAGCTTCTGTCAGTGTGTAAGCACCTTCTGCGTGGCTAACACATACCTCTTCCTCTTTTGAAATTATTTCAAGACGCTTAGCAACAGGAGTTAGAACAAGGCTCGCTCGCCCCATCGTCTGTTCTGGAAAAATAGGAGCAATCAACAGTGAATCTCTATCCACACCGTCCATTACATCCGCCGGTAGTCAGACACAGAAGGGGAATCCTATCACAACGGGACATCACACATTCCCGGCGTCAGTTGAAAAGAGAGGATCCCTCCGAATCGCCGATCACAGACACTGGGGGGGGGGGGTGTTTGGATACCAAGTGAAGCTCTCTCTGCCCTCTCTCATCAAATAGTTCTATTGAAAGAAATAAAGAGAAATTCCCGAAACACTCTCCCAAAACAAACTCCCGGGATCAGACACAGAATTAATCTCCCTCCGCACTGTCCCATCTCACACTCCCGGGGTCAGACACATTGTGAATCTCCCTCCGTACCGTGCCATCACACACTCCCGAGGACAGACACAGAATGAATCTCCCACCACATCGTCCCATCACACACTCCCGGGGTCAGACACAGAGTGAAGTTCCCTCCACACCGTCCCATCTCCCACTCCCGCGGTCAGACACTGAGTGTAACTCCCTCCGCCATGTTAAATCACACATTTGCAGGGTTAGACCCTGAATGAACCTCCCCTGTGCACGGTCCCACCACAAACGCCCGGGGTCAGGATCAAATTGAAGGTTCGTCCACTCCGCCCTCAGTCCCTCGGTCAGACAAAGAGTGAACTCACGTCCACACCGCGCTATCACACACTCATGGTGTCAGACACACAGTGAATCTGCTGCCTCACAGTCCGAAAACACAGTAACGGTTTCAGACTGAGAGAGAATCCCACTCCCCTCACTCCCACTCTCCCCTCTCACCTATCATCAGCACTTCAGTGTTACTGTAGTCTTCAGTAGTGTGTCTGTCTCAGAGACAATAAGTGTGTGTGAGACCAGAAGTAGAACTAAGGAGGGAGGGGGAGGGAAGTGAGGGCTATGGAGGGGTGGTGAGTTCGTAGTAACTGGGAAAAAGAGGTGTGAAAACACTCGACCGGCCGGTACTCGCAGAGACGTAGAGAAGCTGACAACCGAGAGATCGATATCCGGTGGAAAATGAGCAGAAATAACACCAATGGTGTGGAGGGAAATTCACTCTGTGTCTGACCCCGAGAGTGTGTGATAGGACGATGAGGAGGGAAATTCACTCGGTGTCTGACCCCGGGAGTGTGTGATAGGAAGGTGTGGAGGGAGATTCACTCTGTGTTTGACCCTGGGAGTGTGTGATGGGACGGTCTGTAGGGAGATTCACTCTGTGCCTGACCCGGGGATTGTGTGATGGGACGGTGTGGAGGGAGATTCACTCTGTGCCTGACCCGTGGAGTGTGTGATGGGAAGGTGTGGAGGGAGATTCACTCTGTGTCTGACCCCGGGAGTGTGTGATGGGACGGTCTGTAGGGAGATTCACTCTGTGCCTGACCCGGGGAGTGTGTGATGGGACGGTGTGGAGGGAGACTCACTGTGCCTGACCCGTGGAGTGTGTGATGGGAAGGTGTGGAGGGAAATTCTCTCTGTGTCTGACCCCGGCAGTGTGTAATGGGAAGGTGTGGAGGGAGCTTCACAGTGTGACAGAGACCGGGAGTGTGTGATTGGACGGTGTGGAGGGAGATTCACTCTGTGTCTGACCCCGGGAGTGTGTGATGGGACGGTGTGGAGGGAGATTCACTCTGTGTCTGACCCCGGGAGTGTGTGATGGGACAGTGTGGAGGGAGATTCACTCTGTGTCTGACCCCGGGAGTGTGTGATGGGACGGTGTGGAGGGAGATTCACTATGTGTCTGACCCCGGGAGTGTGTGATGGGACAGTGTGGAGGGAGATTCACTCTGTGTCTGACCCCGCGTGTGTGTGATGGGAAGGTGTGGAGGGAGATTCACTCTGTGTCTGACCTCGGGAGTGTGTGATGGGACGGTCTGTAGGGAGATTCACTCTGTGCCTGACCCGGGGAGTGTGTGATGGGACGGTGTGGAGGGAGATTCACTCTGTGCCTGACCCGTGGAGTCTGTGATGGGACGGTTTGGAGGGAAATTCACTCTGTGTCTGACCCCGGCAGTGTGTAATGGGAAGGTGTGGAGGGAGCTTCACAGTGTGGCAGAGACCGGGAGTGTGTGATTGGACGGTGTGGAGGGAGATTCACTCTGTGTCTGACCCCGGGAGTTTGTGATGGGACGGTGTGGAGGGAGATTCACTATGTGTCTGACCCCGGGAGTGTGTGATGGGACAGTGTGGCGGGAGATTCACTCTGTGTCTGACACCGGGAGTGTGTGATGGGATGGTGTGGAGGGAGATTCACTCTGTGTCTGACCCTGGAGTGTGTGATGCGTCGGTGTGGAGGGAGATTCACTCTGTGTCTGACCCTGGAGTGTGTGATGGGTCGGTGTGGAGAGAGATTCACTCTGTGTCTGACCCCGCGAGTGTGTGATGGGACGGTGTGGAGGGAAATTCACTCTGTGTCTGACCCCGGGAGTGTGTGATGTGACGGTGTGGAGGGAGATTCACTCTGTGTCTGACCCCAGGAGTGTGAGATGGGACTGTGCGGAGGGAGATTCTCTCTGTGTCTGACCCCGCGAGTGTGTGATGGGACGGTGTGGAGGGAAATTCACTCTGTGTCTGACCCCGGGAGTGTGTGATGGAACGGTGTGGAGGGAGATTCACTCTGTGTCTGACCCCGGGAGTGTGTGATGGGACGGTGTGGAAGGAGGTTCACCATGTGTCTAACCCCGGGATTATATGAGAGAACGGTGTGGAGGGAGCATCACAGTGTGACAGAGACCTGGAATGTTTGAATGGGACGGTGTGGAGGGAGATTCACTCTGTGTCTGACCCCGGGAGTGTGTGATGGGTCGGTGTGCAGTTAGCTGCTCTGTGTGTCTGACCCTCGAAGTATGAAATGGGATGGAGTGGAGGGAGCTTCTGTCAGTGTGTATGTACCTTCTGTGTGGATAACACATACCTCTTCCTCTTTTGAAATTATTTCAAGACGCTTAGCAACAGGAGTTAGGAGAAGGCTCGCTCGCCCCATCGTCTGTTCTGGAAAAATAGGAGCAATCAACAGTGAATCTCTATCCACACCGTCCATTAAATCCGCCGGTAGTCAGACACAGAATGGGAATCCTATCACAACGGGACATCACACATTCCCGGCGTCAGTTGAAAAGAGAGGATCCCTCCGAATCGCCGATCACAGAGACTGGGGGGGTTTGGAAACCAAGTGAAGCTCCCTCTGCCCTCTCTCATCAAATAGTTCTATTGAAAGAAATAAAGAGAAATTCGCGAAACACTCTCCCAAAACACATTCCCGGGATCAGACAGAGTCTACATCGCAAAGCAGAGTCCCAGCAGATACAAACAGCGTTAGACACTGAGTACAGTTGCTTCCTCACCGTTCCATCACACACTCCAGGTGTCAGACCCAGAGTGAATCTCCTTCCGCACAGTCCCATCACACACTCCCGGGGTCAGAAACAGAGTGAATCTCCCTCCGCACCGTCCCATCACACACTCCCGGGGTCAGACACAGAGTGAATCTCCCTCCTTACCGTCCCATCACTCACTCCCGTGGTCAGACACAGAGTGAATCTCCCTCCACACCGTACCATCACAGACTCCCGGGGTCAGACACAGAGTGAATCTCCCTCAACACCGTCCCATCACACACTCCCGAGGTCAGACGTAGAATGAATCTCCCTCCACACCGTCCCATCTCCCACTCCCGCGGTCAGACACTGAGTGTAACTCCCTCCGCCATGTTAAATCACACATTTGCAGGGTTAGACCCTGAATGAACCTCCCCTGTGCACGGTCCCACCACAAACGCCCGGGGTCAGGATCAAATTGAAGGTCCGTCCACTCCGCCCTCAGTCCCTCGGGCAGACAAAGAGTGAACTCACGTCCACACCGCGCTATCACACACTCACGGTATCAGACACACAGTGAATCTGCTGCCTCACAGTCCGAAAACACAGTAACGGTTTCAGACTGAGAGAGAATCCCACTCCCCTCACTCCCACTCTCCCCTCTCACCTATCATCAGCACTTCAGTGTTACTGTAGTCTTCAGTAGTGTGTCTGTCTCAGAGACAATAAGTGTGTGTGCGACCAGAAGTAGAACTAAGGAGGGAGGGGGAGGGAAGTGAGGGCTATGGAGGGGTGGTGAGTTCGCAGTAACTGGGAAAAAGAGGTGTGAAAACACTCGACCGGCCGGTACTCGCAGAGACGTAGAGAAGCTGACAACCGAGAGATCGATATCCGGTGGAAAATGAGCAGAAATAACACCAATGGTGTGGAAGGAAATTCACTCCGTGTCTGACCCCGAGTTGGTGTGACAGGACGGTGTGGAGGGAGATTCACTCTGTGTCTGACCCCGGGAGTGTGTGATAGGACGATGAGGAGGGAGATTCACTCTGTGTTTGACCCCGGGAGTGTGTGATGGGACGATGTGGAGGGAGATTCACTCTGTGCCTGACCCCGCGACTGTGTGATGTGACGGTGTGGAGGGAGATTCACTCTGTGCGTGACCCCGGGAGTGTGTGATGGGACGATGTGGAGGGAGATTCACTCTGTGCCTGACCCCGCGAGTGTGTGATGGGACGGTGTGGAGGGAGATTCACTCTGTGTCTGACCCCGGGAGTGTGTGATGGGTCGGTGTGGAGAGAGATTCACTCTGTGTCTGACCCCGCGAGGGTGTGATGGGACGGTGTGGAGGGAGATTCACTCTGTGTCTGACCCCGCGAGTGTGTTATAGGACGGTGTGGAAGGAATTTCACCATGTTTCTAACCCAGGGATTGTATGAGAGAACGGTGTGGAGGGAGCTTCACAGTGTGACAGAGACCTGGAATGTTTGAATGGGACTGTGTGGAGGGAGGTTCACTCTGTGTCTGACCCTGGGAGTGTGTGATTGGACGGTGTGGAGGGTGTGGAGGGAGATTCACTCTGTGTCTGACCCCGCGAGTGTGTGATGGGACGGTGTGGAAGGAGGTTCACCATGTGTCTAACCCCGGGATTATATGAGAGAACGGTGTGGAGGGAGCATCACAGTGTGACAGAGACCTGGAATGTTTGAATGGGACGGTGTGGAGGGAGATTCACTCTGTGTCTGACCCCGGGAGTGTGTGATGGGTCGGTGTGCAGTTAGCTGCTCTGTGTGTCTGACCCTCGAAGTATGAAATGGGATGGAGTGGAGGGAGCTTCTGTCAGTGTGTATGTACCTTCTGTGTGGATAACACATACCTCTTCCTCTTTTGAAATTATTTCAAGACGCTTAGCAACAGGAGTTAGGAGAAGGCTCGCTCGCCCCATCGTCTGTTCTGGAAAAATAGGAGCAATCAACAGTGAATCTCTATCCACACCGTCCATTAAATCCGCCGGTAGTCAGACACAGAATGGGAATCCTATCACAACGGGACATCACACATTCCCGGCGTCAGTTGAAAAGAGAGGATCCCTCCGAATCGCCGATCACAGAGACTGGGGGGGTTTGGAAACCAAGTGAAGCTCCCTCTGCCCTCTCTCATCAAATAGTTCTATTGAAAGAAATAAAGAGAAATTCGCGAAACACTCTCCCAAAACACATTCCCGGGATCAGACAGAGTCTACATCGCAAAGCAGAGTCCCAGCAGATACAAACAGCGTTAGACACTGAGTACAGTTGCTTCCTCACCGTTCCATCACACACTCCAGGTGTCAGACCCAGAGTGAATCTCCTTCCGCACAGTCCCATCACACACTCCCGGGGTCAGAAACAGAGTGAATCTCCCTCCGCACCGTCCCATCACACACTCCCGGGGTCAGACACAGAGTGAATCTCCCTCCTTACCGTCCCATCACTCACTCCCGTGGTCAGACACAGAGTGAATCTCCCTCCACACCGTACCATCACAGACTCCCGGGGTCAGACACAGAGTGAATCTCCCTCAACACCGTCCCATCACACACTCCCGAGGTCAGACGTAGAATGAATCTCCCTCCACACCGTCCCATCTCCCACTCCCGCGGTCAGACACTGAGTGTAACTCCCTCCGCCATGTTAAATCACACATTTGCAGGGTTAGACCCTGAATGAACCTCCCCTGTGCACGGTCCCACCACAAACGCCCGGGGTCAGGATCAAATTGAAGGTCCGTCCACTCCGCCCTCAGTCCCTCGGGCAGACAAAGAGTGAACTCACGTCCACACCGCGCTATCACACACTCACGCTGTCAGACACAAAGTGAATCTGCTGCCTCACAGTCCGAAAACACAGTAACGGTTTCAGACTGAGAGAGAATCCCACTCCCCTCACTCCCACTCTCCCCTCTCACCTATCATCAGCACTTCAGTGTTACTGTAGTCTTCAGTAGTGTGTCTGTCTCAGAGACAATAAGTGTGTGTGCGACCAGAAGTAGAACTAAGGAGGGAGGGGGAGGGAAGTGAGGGCTATGGAGGGGTGGTGAGTTCGCAGTAACTGGGAAAAAGAGGTGTGAAAACACTCGACCGGCCGGTACTCGCAGAGACGTAGAGAAGCTGACAACCGAGAGATCGATATCCGGTGGAAAATGAGCAGAAATAACACCAATGGTGTGGAAGGAAATTCACTCCGTGTCTGACCCCGAGTTGGTGTGACAGGACGGTGTGGAGGGAGATTCACTCTGTGTCTGACCCCGGGAGTGTGTGATAGGACGATGAGGAGGGAGATTCACTCTGTGTTTGACCCCGGGAGTGTGTGATGGGACGATGTGGAGGGAGATTCACTCTGTGCCTGACCCCGCGACTGTGTGATGTGACGGTGTGGAGGGAGATTCACTCTGTGCGTGACCCCGGGAGTGTGTGATGGGACGATGTGGAGGGAGATTCACTCTGTGCCTGACCCCGCGAGTGTGTGATGGGACGGTGTGGAGGGAGATTCACTCTGTGTCTGACCCCGGGAGTGTGTGATGGGTCGGTGTGGAGAGAGATTCACTCTGTGTCTGACCCCGCGAGGGTGTGATGGGACGGTGTGGAGGGAGATTCACTCTGTGTCTGACCCCGCGAGTGTGTTATAGGACGGTGTGGAAGGAATTTCACCATGTTTCTAACCCAGGGATTGTATGAGAGAACGGTGTGGAGGGAGCTTCACAGTGTGACAGAGACCTGGAATGTTTGAATGGGACTGTGTGGAGGGAGGTTCACTCTGTGTCTGACCCTGGGAGTGTGTGATTGGACGGTGTGGAGGGTGTGGAGGGAGATTCACTCTGTGTCTGACCCCGCGAGTGTGTTATAGGACGGTGTGGAAGGAGGTTCACCATGTGTCTAACCCCGGGATTGTATGAGAGAACGGTGTGGAGGGAGCTTCACAGTGTGACAGAGACCTGGAATGTTTGAATGGGACTGTGTGGAGGGAGGTTCACTCTGTGTCTGTCCCCGGGAGTGTGTGATGGGTCGGTGTGGAGTTAGCTGCTCTGTGTGTCTGACCCTCGAAGTATGAAATGGGATGGAGTGGAGGGAGCTTAAGTCCGTGTGTATGCACCTTCTGTGTGGATAACACATACCTCTTCCTCTTTTGAAATTATTTCAAGACGCTTAGCAACAGGAGTTAGAACAAGGATCGCTCGCCCCATCGTCTGTACTGGAAAAATAGGACCAATCAACAGTGAATCTCAATCCACACCGTCCATTACATCCGCCGGTAGTCAGACACAGAATGGAAATCCTATCACAACGAGACATCGCACATTCCCGGCGTCAGTTGAAAAGCGAGGATCCCTCCGAATCGCCGATCACAGAGACTGGGGGGGTTTGGAAACCAAGTGAAGCTCCCTCTGCCCTCTCTCATCAAATAGTTCTATTGAAAGAAATAAAGAGAATTTCGCGAAACACTCTCCCAAAACACATTCCCGGGATCAGACAGAGTCTACATCGCAAAGCAGAGTCCCAGCAGATATAAACAGCGTTAGACACTGAGTACAGTTGCTTCCTCACCGTTCCATCACACACTCCGGATTGTCAGACACAGAGTGAATCTCCCTCCGCACCGTCCCATCACACACTCCCGGGGTCAGAAACAGAGTGAATCTCCCTCCCCACAGTCCCATCACACACTCCCGGGGTCAGCCACATCGTGAATCTCCCTCCACACCGTCCCATCACACACTCCTGTGGTCAGACACAGAGTGTATCTTCCTCCACACCGTCCCATCACACTCTCCTGGGGTCAGACAGAGAGTGAATCTCCCTCCGCACCGTCCCATCACACACTCCGGGGGTCAGACACAGAGGGAAATTCCCTCCACAACGTTAGATCACACATTTTCGGGGTTAGACACTGAATGAAACTCCCCTGTGCACGATACCACCACAAACGCCCGGGGTCAGGATCAGATTGAAGGTCCATCCACTCCGCCCCAACGCACAGTCCCTCGGTCAGACAAAGAGTGAACTCTAGTCCACACCGCGCTATCACACATTCACGTTGCCAGACACAGAGTGAATCTGCTGCCTCACAGTCCGATAACACATAACGGATGCAGACTGAGAGAGAATCCCACCCCCCTCACTCCCTCTTTCCCCTCTCACCTATCATCCGCACTTCAGTGTTATTGTAGTCTTCAGTAGTGTGTCTCTCTCAGCGACAATAACTGTGTGTGAGACCAGAAGTAGAACTAAGGAGGGAGGGGGAGGGGAGTAAGGGCTATGGTGGGGTGGTGAGTTCGCAGTCAGTGGGAGGAAATGATGCGAAACCACACGACCTGCCTGTACTCGCAGAGACGTAGAGAAGCTGAGAACCGAGAGATCGATATCCGGTGGAAAATGAGCAGAAATAACACCAGTGGTGTGGAGGGAGTTCCACTATGTGCCTGACCCGGAGATGGTGTGATAGGACGGTGTGGAGGGAGATTCACTCTGTGTCTGACCCCGGGAGTGTGTGATAGGACGGTGTGGAAGGAGCTTCACCATGTGTCTGATCCCGGGAGTGTGTGATGGGACGGTGTGGAGGGACATTCTCTCTGTGTCTGACCCCGGGAGTGTGTGATGGGAATGTGTGGAGGGAGGTACGCCATATGTCTAACCCCGGGATTGTATGAAGGACGGTGTGGAGTGTAGTTCACGATGTGTCTGATCCCAGGAGTGTGTGCTGGGACGGTGTGGAGGGAGATTCACTCTGTGTCTGACCCCGCGAGGGTGTGATGGGACGGTGTGGAGGGAGATTCACTCTGTGTCTGACCCCGCGAGTGTGTTATAGGACGGTGTGGAAGGAGGTTCACCATGTGTCTAACCCCGGGATTGTATGAGAGAACGGTGTGGAGGGAGCTTCACAGTGTGACAGAGACCTGGAATGTTTGAATGGGACTGTGTGGAGGGAGGTTCACTCTGTGTCTGACCCTGGGAGTGTGTGATTGGACGGTGTGGAGGGTGTGGAGGGAGATTCACTCTGTGTCTGACCCCGCGAGTGTGTTATAGGACGGTGTGGAAGGAGGTTCACCATGTGTCTAACCCCGGGATTGTATGAGAGAACGGTGTGGAGGGAGCTTCACAGTGTGACAGAGACCTGGAATGTTTGAATGGGACTGTGTGGAGGGAGGTTCACTCTGGAGTGTGTGATGGGACGGTGTGGAGAGAGATTCACTCTGTGTCTGACCCCGGGAGTGTGTGATGGGTCGGTGTGGAGAGAGATTCACTCTGTGTCTGACCCCGCGAGGGTGTGATGGGACGGTGTGGAGGGAGATTCACTCTGTGTCTGACCCCGCGAGTGTGTTATAGGACGGTGTGGAAGGAGGTTCACCTTGTGTCTAACCCCGGGATTGTATGAGAGAACGGTGTGGAGGGAGCTTCACAGTGTGACAGAGACCTGGAATGTTTGAATGGGACTGTGTGGAGGGAGGTTCACTCTGTGTCTGACCCTGGGAGTGTGTGATTGGACGGTGTGGAGGGTGTGGAGGGAGATTCACTCTGTGTCTGACCCCGCGAGTGTGTTATAGGACGGTGTGGAAGGAGGTTCACCATGTGTCTAACCCCGGGATTGTATGAGAGAACGGTGTGGAGGGAGCTTCACAGTGTGACAGAGACCTGGAATGTTTGAATGGGACTGTGTGGAGGGAGGTTCACTCTGTGTCTGTCCCTGGGAGTGTGTGATTGGACGGTGTGGAGGGTGTGGAGGGAGATTCACTCTGTGTCTGACCCCGCGAGTGTGTTATAGGACGGTGTGGAAGGAGGTTCACCTTGTGTCTAACCCCGGGATTGTATGAGAGAACGGTGTGGAGGGAGCTTCACAGTGTGACAGAGACCTGGAATGTTTGAATGGGACTGTGTGGAGGGAGGTTCACTCTGTGTCTGATCCCGGGAGTGTGTGATTGGACGGTGTGAGGGGAGTTTCACTCTGTGTCACACCCCGGGAGTGTGTGATGGCACGGTTTTGAGGGAGATTCACTCTGTGTCTGACCCCCTGAGTGTGTGAGGTGACGGTGTGGAGGGAGAATCACTCTGGCTCCGACCCTGTGATTGTGTGATGGGACCTTGTGTAGGGAGCTTCCCAGTGTGACAGGACAGGGAGGATGTGATTGGACGGCGTCGATGGAGATTCCCTATGTGTCTGACTCGGGTAATGTGTGATGGGATGATGTCGAGGGAGCTTCACTTTGTGTCTGACCCCGGAATTATGAAATGGGATGGAGTGGAGGGAGCTTCAGTCTGGTGTGTATGTGTTTTCTGCGTGGCTCACACATACCTCATCCACTTTTGAATTTATTTCAAGACGCTTTGAAACAGCCTTAGAACAATGCTGCCTCGCCACATTTTCTGTTCTTGAACACGTGACCTATGCTCAGTGAATCTCTCTCCACACCGACCTTTACATCCGCCGGTCATTAGACACAAATCATTTGATGCCGGCCCATCACACATTCCCGGCGTCAGTTCCAAGGAGAAGATCCCTCCGAACCGACCGATCACACAGACTCGGCGGTTTAGAGACAGAGTGAAGCTCCCTCTGCACTCTCCCATCAAATAGTCCTGTTGACAGACATAAAGAGAAATTCCCGAAATAGTCTCCCAAAACACATTCCCGGGGTCAGACGTAGAGTCAAAATGGCAAAGGGCAGTCCCAGCATATACAAACAGCGTTAGACATAGAGTAAAGTTGCACACCGTCCCAACTCAAACTACCGAGGTCAGGCACAGAGTGAAGCTCTCTTGGCACAGTCCCCTCACACACCCTCGGTATCAGACACAGAGAGACGTTCCCTACACGCCGTCCCATCACACTCTACAGTGCTCAGACTCGGAGTGAATCTCCCTCCACACCATCCCCTCACAAAGTCCTGGTGTCAGATAAAGACTGAAACTCCATACGCACTGTCCCGACACACACTCACCGGATCAGACAGAGAATGAAGCTCCCTCAACACCATTAGATCACATATTTGCGGGGTTAGACACTGAATGAACCTCCCCAGCGCACAGTCCCTCGGTCAGACAAAGAGTGAACTCTAGTCCACACCGCGCTATCACACACTCACGGGGTCAGACACAGAGTGTGTTACTCCCTCTCTCCCCACTCACCAATCATCCGCAATTCAGCGTTCCTGTAGTCTCCAACAGTCTGTCTGTCTAAGAGATAATAAATGTGCGTGAGACCAGAGGAGGAACAGAGGGGGGAGGGGGAGGGGTATGAGGGCTGTGGAGGGGTGGTGAGTTTGCAGTAAATGGGAAAAAGAGGTGTGAAACCACTCGACCGGCCTGTACTCACAGAGACGTAGAGAAGCTGAGAACCGAGAGATCGATATCCGGTGGAAATTAGCAGAAATAACACCAACGGTGGGCCAGGAACTTCACACAGTGTCTGACCCCGGAGTTGTGTGATGTGACCATGTGGAGGGAGCTAAACTCTTTGTCTGACACCGGGAGCGTGTGGTGGGACGTTGGGGAGGGAGCTTCACCAAGTGACTGAAAACACATTGCTTTGTGCTAGGACAGTGTGGAGGTAGATTCACTCTGTATCTGACCCCGGCAGTGTGTAATGGGAAGGTGTGGAGGGAGCTTCACTCTGTGTCTGACCCCGGGAGTGTGTGATGGGACGGTGTGGAGGGAGATTCACTCTGTGTCTGACCCCAGGAATGTCTGATGGGACGGTGTGAGGGGAGATTCACTCTGTGTCTGACCCCGGGTGTGTGTTATGGGACAGTGTTTAGGGAGAATCACTCTGTGTCGTACCCCAGGAGTGTGTGATGGAACGGTGTGGAAGGAGATTCACTCTGTGTCTGACCCTGGAGTGTGTGATGGGACGGTGTGGAGAGAGATTCAGTCTGTGTCTGACCCCGGGAGTGTGTGATGGGTCGGTGTGGAGAGAGATTCACTCTGTGTCTGACCCCGCGAGTGTGTGATGGGACGGTGTGGAGGGAGATTCACTCTGTGTCTGACCCCGGGAGTGTGTGATGGGTCGGTGTGGAGTTAGCTGCTCTGTGTGTCTGACCCTCGAAGTATGAAATGGGATGGAGTGGAGGGAGGGAGCTTCAGTCCGTGTGTATGCACCTTCTGCGTGGCTAACCCATACCTCTTCCTCTTTTGAAATTATTTCAAGACGCTTAGCAACAGGAGTTAGAACAAGGCTTGCTCGCCCCATCGTCTGTTCTGGAAAAATAGGAGCAATCAACAGTGAATCTCTATCCACACCGTCCATTACATCCGCCGGTAGTCAGACACAGAACGGGAATCCTATCACAACGGGACATCACACATTCCCGGCGTCAGTTAAAATGCGAGGATACCTCCGATTCGCCGATCACAGAGACTGGGGGGGTGGGGGGGAAATTCCCGAAACACTCTCCCAAAACACACTCCCGGGATCAGACACAGAGTTAATCTCCCTCCGCACCGTCCCATCTCACACTCCCGGGGTCAGACACATCGTGAATCTCCCTCCGTACCGTGCCATTACACACTCCCGAGGTCAGACACAGAATGAATCTCCCACCACATCGTCCCATCGCACACTCCCGGGGTCAGACACAGAGTGAAGTTCCCTCCACACCGTCCCATCACACACTCCCGGGGTCAGACACAGAGTGAAGTTCCCTCCACACCGTCCCATCTCCCACTCACGCGGTCAGACACTGAGTGAAACTCCCTCCACAATGTTAGATCACATATTTGCAGGGTTAGACCCTGAATGAACCTCCCCTTTGCACGGTCCCACCACAAACGCCCGGGTTCAGGATCAAATTGAAGGTCCGTCCACTCCGCCCTCAGTCCCTCGGTCAGACAAAGAGTGAACTCACGTCCACACCGCGCTATCACACACTCACGGTGTCAGACACACAGTGAATCTGCTGCCTCACAGTCCGATAACACAGTAACGGATTCAGACTGAGGGAGAATCCCCACCCCCTCACTCCCTCTCTCCCCCTCTCACCAATCATCAACACTTCAGTGTTACTGTAGTCTTCAGTAGTGTGTCTGTCTCAGAGACAATAAGTGTGTGTGCGACCAGAAGTAGAACTAAGGAGGGAGGGGGAGGGAAGTGAGGGCTATGGAGGGGTGGTGAGTTTGCAGTAACTGGGAAAAAACATGTGTGAAACCACTCGACTGGCCGGTACTCGCAGAGACGTAGAGAAGTTGACAACCGAGAGATCGATATCCGGTGGAAAATGAGCAGAAATAACACCAATGGTGTGGAGGGAAATTCACACCATTGGTGTGACCCCCGAGTTGGTGTGACAGGACGGTGTGGAGGAAGATTCACTCTGTGTCTGACCCCGGGAGTGTGTGATTGGACGATGTGGAGGGAGATTCACTCTGTATCTGACCCCGTTAGTGTGTGACGTGACGGTGAATAGAGTGCAGCAACATGTGTCTGACGACGGGTCAGTGTGATAGGACGGTTTGGATGGAGATTCTCCAGGTGTTTGACCCCAGAAGTGTGTACTGAAACGGTGCGGAGAGAGATTCAATATGTGTCTAACCTTCGGAGTGTGTTATGGGACGGTGTGGTGGGAGATTCACTCTGTGACTGACCCCGGGAGTGTGTGATGGGACGGTTTGGAGGGAGATTCACTCTGTGTCTGACACCGGGATTGTGTGATGGGACGGTGTGGAGGGAGATTCACTCTGTGACTGATCCCGGGAGTGTGTGATGGGACGGTATGGAGGGCGATTCACTCTGGAGCTGACCCCGGGAGTGTGTGATGGGACGGTGTGGAGGGAAATTCACTCTATGTCTGACCCCGGAGTGTGTATTAGGAGAGTGTGCGATAGGACGTTGTTTTAGAAGCTTGACGCTGTGTCTGACCCCTGTAATGTGTTTTAGGAGAGTGTTTTCTGAACTTCACTCTATGTCTGCCAACAGGACTATTTGATGGGACAGTGCAGAGGGTGCATCACTCTGTCTCTAAACCGCCGATTCCGTGTGATCGGGCGGTTGGGAGGGATCTTCACTTTACAACTGACGCCTGAAATGTGTGATGGGCCTGTGTGAAAGGATCCCAGTTTCTGTGTCTGACTACAGGCGGATGTAATGGACGGTGTGGAGAGAGATTCACTGTTCATTAACCTTATTTTCCAGAGCAGACGTTGGGGCGTCTTGAAATAAATTCAAAAGAGAAAGAGAAATGTTTGATATATCCACACGAGTGCGAATTTCCCTCCACACCATCCTACCACATACACCCAGGGTCAGACACAGAGTGAATCCCCCTCCACACCGTCAAATCACACATTCCCGGGTTAGACACAGGGTGAATCTCCTTCTACACCGTTCCATCACACACTGCCGGGGTCAGCCACAGAGTGATGCTCCCTCCACACTTTTTGTGTTACTTCTGCTCACTTCCACCAGATATTGATCTCTTGGTTCTGAAATTCTCGACGACTCTGTTGGACAGGCCAGTCGTGTGATTTCACACCATTTCCTCCCAGTGACTGCAAACTCACCACCCCTCCACAGCCCTCCCGCTCCTCGTCACCCCCCCTCCCCCCCCCCCCCCCCGGCCGTCCTCAGTTCTACATCTGTGCTGAAGCAAACTTATTATCTCTGAAACAGAGACACTGTTGGAGACTACAGGAACGCTGAAGTGCTGCTAATTGGTGAGAGGGATTGAGGGAGTGAAGAGGGAGAAATGCTCTGTTTCTGAATCCGTTAGAGCTTTGCGGCGTCAGGTTCACACTGTATCTGACCCCGGGATGTGTGATGGGCCGTGGTGGAAGGAGCTGCACTAATATCTGAGACCGGGAGTTTTTGTGCCGAGGGCGCTACCCCTCTCTCTTTCTCTCTCAATCTCTCTCTTCTCTCTCAATCTCTCTCTCACTCTCTCTCTCTCTCTTACACACACACACACACACACACACACACACACACACACACCACACACACACACACACACACACACACACACACACACACACACACACACACACACACACACACACACACACACACACTCCTGCATATCCACTCCCACACAACCATCCCCTTGTCAAAGACCCCATTTCCTTTCTAATTTCCACTGTCCAGTGGGCCTCGAATTTCCCGGGAACCTGCACACGGCCCGGGCACATTTCAGTCCGATAACATTCATTGTGAGCCGGAGAGATAGGACTAGAGAGGGTGGGGAGATAAAAAGAGAAGCTTAGTGAGGAGGACAGAGAGAGAGTGGGAGCGGAGTAAAAAGGAGAGGGCTGGCGAGAGGGGCGAAATTAAATCTCTCCATCAATCCTCCCTCTCTAGTTCTACTCTTCTTTGAATGGCGATACACCTTTCTGACCCCTGTAAATCACGACTCTCTTTCCGCCAAATCATAACCTTCCCCTCACTCCGCCCTCCCTCTGTTTCTTCCCACTCTCACTACTCTTCCCCCCGCCACTCTCATCGGTCCAGATCAACCGCCCTCACACCCTGAATCTCCTCTTCCTCCAGCACTTCCTCACCCTGCTCTCGTCTCCTCTCTGTTTATCAGCTGCTCATCCGGTGTTTGTTTGTGACGGTCTGATCGCCTTGCCAACAAGGGCTTCCTCTGACAACGTTAATTCCCCTCGCTGAGCTCAGAGAAGCAAGAGGATCATCGACAGGATGGACGAAAACGGGGCGTATATCAAAGAGAAGTTCACAAAATGACTCACTTACAGTACCGGGTAAGGGTCGTGGGACCGTGTGCAAGACAGGTTCACACCGAGACTGACCGCGGTTATCTGTGCTGGGACGGTGTGGAGGGAGATTCACTCTGTGTCTGATCCCGGGAGTGTGTGATGGGGCGGTGTGGAGGGAGATTCACTCTGTTTCGGACCCCGGGAGTGTGTGATGGGACGGTGTGGAGGGTGATTCACTCTGTGTCTGACCCCGGGAGTGTGTGATGGAACGGAGTGGAGGGAGCTTCACTCTGTGACTGATCCCGGGAGTGTGTGATGGGACGGTGCAGAGGGAGATTCACTCTGTGTCTGACCCCGGGAGTGTGTGATGGAACGGAGTGTAGGGAGCTTCACTCTGTGACTGATCCCGGGAGTGTATGATGGGACGGTGCGGAGGGAGATTCACTCTGTGTCTGACCCCGGGAGTGTGTGATGTGTCGGTGTGGAGGGAGATTCACTCAGTGTGTGACACCGGAGATGTGTGATAGGAAGATAGAAACATCAATAACCTGCAGCGCAATACAATTTTTGCCGAATGCGTCCCTGCTTTAGAAATTACTCGATTTTACTAAGTCCCAAGTAACTATCCAAAAGCACCTGAACAGATCCTATCGCATCCACCATTGCTGTCATGACCCCTGATGTCACAAAAATTGGATAGGTATATGGACAGGAAAGGAATGGAGGGTTATGGGCTGAGTGCAGTTAGGTGGGACCAGGTGAGAGTAAGCGTTCGTTAAGGACTAGAGGGGCCGAGATGGCCTGTTTCCGTCCTGTAATTGTTATATGGTTATATGGTCTCCTCTGTACCTACTCCCCAGCGCCTTAAATCTGTGTCCTCTTGTGGCAACCATTTCATCCCTGGGTAAAAAGCCTCCGACTATCCACAAGATCTCCCACCCTCCCCGCCATCCTCATCACATTCTACAGGGGTTGTATTGAGAGCATCCTGAGCAGCTGCCTCACTGCCTGGTTCGGAAATTGCACCGTCTCGGATCGCAAGACCATATAGCGGATACTGAGGTCAGCTGATAAGATCATCGGGGTCTCTCTTTTCGGCATCACGGGCATTTACACTGCACGCTGCATCTGCAAAACAAACAGCATTATGAAGGACACCACACACCCCTCATACAAACTCTTCTCCCACCTGCTGTCTGGGAAAAGGCTCCGAAGCATTCGGGCTCTCACGACCAGACTATGTAACTGTTTCTTCCCCCAATCTATCTGACTCCTCAATACCCGAAACCTGGACTGACACTTTGTCCTATTGTCCTGTTTATTATTTATTGTAATGCCTGCACTGCTTCTGTGCACTTTATGCCGTCCTGTATAAGTCTGTAGTCAAGAGTAGTTTTCTCTGTTTTTTTTTTTAACATTGTTCAGTCTAGTTTTTGTACTGTGTCATGTAACACCATGGTCCTGAAAAAAACGTTGTCTCAATTTTACTACCAGCAGTTATGTTCGAAATGACATTAAAAGTGACTTGACTTGACTTGACCTGACTTGTCTTGACTAAACCTGGTCTCATAAGGCATGCTCCCCAATCCAGAAAACATCCTTGCAAGTCTACTCTGCACCCTTTCTATGGCTTCCACATCCTTCCTGTGGTGAGGCGACCAGAACTGGACACAGTACTCCAAGGTGGGTCTTACCTGGGTCCTTTGTAGCAGTAACATTACCTCTTGGCTCCTAAATTCAATTCCACGATTGATGAAGGCCAATACACCGTACGCATTCTTAACCACAGAGTTTACATTCGCAGATGTTTTGAGTGTCCTATGGACTGGGACCCCCAGATCCCTCTGAATCTCCACACTGCCAAGTGCCTTACCATTAATACTATATTCTGCCATCATATTTGACCTGCAAAACGAACCACTTCACACTTATCTGCGTTCAACTATATCTGCCACTTCTCAGCCCAGCTTTGCATCCTAACAATGTTCCGCGTTTACATCTAACAGGCCTCCATACCATCCACAACATCTCCAACCTATTTGTCATCAGCATACATACTAACCCATCCCTCCACTTCTTCATCCAGGTCATTTATAAACATCACAAAAAGTAAGGGTCCTTGAGGCAGTCCACTGGTGATCTACCTGAAAGCAGAAGATGTCACGTCAACAACCAGCTCTGGATCCACAAAGCAATGTCACCTTGGATCCCATGTCCCCTTACGTTCACAATAAGCCTCGCATGGGGGACATTATCAAATCCATTTAATCCGTTTAATCCATTACACTACATCTACTGCTCTTCCTTCATTAATGCGTTTAGTCACACCCTCAAAAACTCACATCCTCCAGGGACGGTGTGGATGGAGCTTCACTCACTGTCTGACCGCGGGACTGAGTAATGGAACGGAGTGGAGGGATTGTCAGTCTGTTTCTGATCACGGGAGTGTGTGATGGGACGGTGTAGAGGGAGATTCAATCTGTGTCTGTCACCGGGAGTGTGTGATGGGACGGTGTGGAGAGAGATTCATTCTGTGTCTGACCCCGGGAGTGTGTGATGGGACGGTGTGGAGGGAGATTCACCCTGTTTCTGACCCGCGCTATGTAACAGTTTCTTCCCCCAAGCTATCAGACTCCTCAATAACCAGAGCCTGGTCTGACACCTTAACCTACTGTCCTGTTTATTATTTATTGTAATGCTTGCTCTGTTTTGTGCACTTTATGCAGTCCTGGGTAGGTCTGTAGTCTAGTGTAGTTTTCTCTGTGTTGTCTTTACGTAGTTCAGTCTAGCTTTTGTACTGTGTCACGTAACACCATGGTCCTGAAAAACGTTGTCTCGTTTTTACTGTGTACTGTACCCGCAGTTATGGTCGAAATGACAATAAAAGTGACTTGACTTGACTTGACTTGATCTGTGGGGAGAAGTAGGCAGACTCGGATATGGTTGACGATAGGCCTTGCACTGTGAAAACGTGTATTGCAGCAGGATCAGTTTGGGTTCTGACACAGATCATCTGGGACAGAGTGGAAACTAAATTAGTTTGGAGACCGATACGTGGATGTGGACATAGAGTTGGTCAGTGGGTCCAGATTACCGACTGACGCTGGGCTGAGGGAAACGATGAGGGTCAATGGGATTAACCTAGAGACGGACGTGAACTGTCGCGAAAAGGAGGAGCCGTGAAATGGATTTGGGGACCTACACAGGGCTGCTGGAAGAGAGTGAGCCTGAGGGATTAATTTTGGGATAGCTTAAATCTGTGGGGGAGGGTGGGAATGTAGGATTTGTTTGGGGACTGAAATAGATCTGACGGGAGAAAGTGGGTGCGTTCGATTCGCACTGGGACTGCCACAGGACTGTGGAGACCGCGGGACGACGGGCCGAAGGCTGTGGGGGAGGTGGTGTAGTTGGATTAATCTGGCTACTGACACAGAGCAGTGGGAAGACATTGGGATACTAAAATTATTTTGAGGACGACACAGGTCTGTGGGGATTGCCGAGTTTAATGGGATTTGTTTGGCGACGGTTTCGTGTTGTCCGCCGGATCTGTTTTATCTCTGTTCAATTTTTTTTAACCATTTGTTGACAGGAATGATGCTTTGGGTCTGCCGTACAATGTGCCCTCTGGAAGGCCCTCCTGCAGTGATTGCACATCGAGAAGATGGGGAGGCAATTGCCTTCATGATAACCACCGTTTCATCTGCGAGAGGTCCGCACCCTACTGCCCGGATACACCTGCAAAGATCCAGCTTCTCTGTCAACAGCCCGTAGAGCCGACTTGAATCAAATGATTACCCTGTCTTTCCTTTCCTTATCTCTTCCACTCTCTCCATTCCCCCCATTCCCTCTACACCCTCCCTACATTCTCTGCCCCACCTTCTACTCTATTCTCCGCTTTTCGCAACCCCATTCTCCCCACCACACATGGACAAACCCCGCTCTAACCCTTTCTTTCTCGCCATCCGTCCCTCATCCCGCTCTTCCTCACTCCCTCTAACTCTCTCTCTACTCCTTCTCCTCACCCTATTTTCTCGACTTTCTCCGCTCACTTTTCCAACCTATTTTATATTTCTCTCCCTTTCCCCCCTCTCTACCGCACTCTCTCCCTCCCCTCTCCGTTCCCTCCAACAATTCCGTCTCCCTTATCTCTCTCTCGCTCTTTCTCCTTGCCACCCGCTCTCCGCTCAATCCTGTGCCGCCTGGTTCCCGATACCCCAACTCTGGGTAAAAGTCTGTGCGCATTCCCGCTGTCTGTTTCCCTCTTGCGCTTATGCAACTCTGTAAGGTTACAGCTACGCTCCAGGGAATAGAGACCCCTTCCTCTCTCCATCTCTGCTCCTCGAGTCCCGGAAATATTCCTGTAAATCTCCCTGTACATTATTTCCTGTTCAATGACATTTTCCCAGAGCAGTACGAACAAAACCTTGCCGCCTCACCAATGTCGTACAACGGCAATGTGACCTCCCGACACGTGTGACTGGTGACGACCAGCGGGCCAAGTGTCCTGTCCACTCGGACCGGATGTTTTCCAAGAGAATCGCTATTTGATTTATTACCTGAGACTCACACGGCCTGGAATTTCTCTTTTTGCAACATCAGTGCGGCGTAAATTTGTAAATTTAATGTAATTTACAAATATTAATAAATACGGAAAAACATGTCCAGTTAGTTTTCGTGCGTTCAAAAATGCGATAGCGCAGTGGAAGAAACTGTCCCTTTGCATCTCTGTGGTTTGGATTTTCTCCCCGTTTAGACAATAGTCCGCGTATTTATTTCTACAACCAATGTGCACGACCATGCATTTCCCAACATTGTATTTCATTTGCCAATGAACATTCTATTAATATGTCTAAGTCCTTCTGCATCCTGCCTCTTTCCTGAGCACTACCTGCTCCGCCACCAATCTTCGTATCATCTGCATACTTGGACGCAATGCCACCTGTCCATCATCTAGATCATTTATATTCAGCATAAAAAACACTGACCCTGCGGAACATCACCAGTCGTTGGCAGCCAAACGGAACAGCATCCCCTTATTTCTGATCGCTGCCTCCTAACAATTAGCCAAATCTCTAACCATGTTAGTAACTTTCCATTAATACCATAGGCTCTTAACTTGCTAAACATCCTCATGATTGGCATTGTTTTGTACCCCGTGACGAGTTAAAAAGAACCAGCAGAAACGGACACACCAGAACTCCGATTCTTCCTTTATAAACTCTATTTTATTAGTAACTACATGATAAAGTAATATAAAACGAGATAGGGTAAACGGTTTGGCAGAGTATATGCATATATAAGTCAGTAAATAAGGTTCCCAAGCCTCTCCTAGCTCAGATGATTAGATGATACAGTCTTACGGTGTTGCGGTAGCTTGTCAGTTCAGATCTGGAATTTGGTTTCAGTAGAGTTGGAGAGAGAGAGGGTTTGGTTTTGCCTTCCCAGTGCCGGTGCCGACGATCTTCCACGTTGTCCTCCTGCTCCCAAAACTTATTGAAAGTCACCAACTTGCGACCAGGAAAAGAGGACCGTCTTCTGTGGTGGAGTTATCAACCCCAGGCGAGAGTTAAACACACCGACAGCTCGCCACCGGTCACTCCTTTGTCCACACTGTGAGCACAACCCACCCTTGTCCTGGGCACACAGAGCTCACCAGTGTCTTCCTTGTCTCTGGTGAGTCGTGTGTCTCTGGTGAGTCCGATTATAAATCCAGCTGATCCTGCATATGTGTTACAAGGCGGAACATGAGCTGTCCATCATATAGCTCCGCCTTCCAGTTTCGAAGGGAACTCACAGACATTCTCTCCAGTTTCTGAAATAGCACCCACGCTGTTCGCCCCACGTCACTGTTTTAAAGGAACAGCCCACTTTAGAATAACACTTTAGTTCTCGTCACACCTCCCACACTTTTAAGACAGAATGATGAAGCAGCAAAATGTTTGTCTTAACTATCGATTATACAGCTTAAGGCAATACATGTGTAACTATCAGGTAACAGAGCAAAATATACAAACTCAAACTTAACGTTTAGGCAAACAGTCTGCTACAATATTGTCAGTAACTTTCACGTCTTTTTATTTCTATGTCATACTCTTTCAAGATCAGACTCCAGTTAAGTAACCTTCTATTCTTATCCTTCAATTTACTCAGAAACACTGATGGATTATGGTCCGTGTAAACCACAAGTGGTTTCTGCGCAGGACATAGGTAGACATCGAAATGTTGCAATGCTAAAATGAGTGCTAGCAACACTGTTTCAACTTTGGAGTAATTTTTCTGATGCGCATTAAATTTCTTTGAGAAATAAGCTACCGGATGTTCAATTTCATCATCATCCTTTCGCAACAATACCGCCCCAGCAACTTCATCACTGGCGTCTACCGCGATTGAAATGGTTTATTGAAATCATGTGCGTTGAGCACAGGGAGACAACACAGAATGGTTTTCAGGCGGTCAAATGCCTCCTGGCAAAGGTCAGTCCACACAAATATCTCACTCTTCCCTATGAGTTTTGTTAGGGGGAGAACGATGTCTGAGAAGTTCTTACAAAACTTACGGTAATATCCAACCATTCCTAACAACCTTGGTAAAGCTTTCTTGCCCGTCGGAACGGGATCCTCAGCAATAGCCTGAACCTTGGCCGGCAGAGGTGCTGGTTGGCCCTGGCCTACTACATAGCCAAGATACGTGACAGTGGCACGGCCAAATTCACTTTCAGCAAGGTTTACAGTGAGATTTGCCTTGGATAGTCTTTCAAACAGTTTCTCTACTGCAGAAACATTCTCCTCCCAGGTGTCACTCCATACAACCAAGTCATCAATATAAAACCTGGTGTTTTCTCAATCGTGAATCACTGAATTCATCATCCTTTGGAATGTCCCGAGAGCATTTTTAATCCCAAAGGATAAAACATTGTACTCATACAATCCAGATGATGTCACAAATGTAGATATTTATTTAGCCCTTTCTGTTAAAGGAACACACCAGAAAACTTTCAACAGGTCAATCTTTGTAAGGTAATTATTCTTCCCCACTCTGTCAGTACAGTCATCCACTCTTGGGATGGGATAAGAATCTGTCGCAGCTACTGCATTAACTTCCCTGTAGTCAGTACAGAATCACATGCCCCCACCCGTTTTAGGGACAATCACGCAGAGTAACGACCAGTCTGAAGTGGATGGCTTAATTATGCCGGCTGTTAGCATGTATTCAATTTCTTGTTCAACCACTTTTTTTTTTTAGCCTTGGTTCATTCTGCAAGGGTGCTGCTTAACGGGATCAACTTCATCTGCAATTACATCATGCACCACAACTTCAGAATTTCAGGGAATAAATCTTTATACTTGTTAATAAAACTCTTCAGTTGTTTTCGCTGCCTGGACTGCAAATGTTGAGTCTTTCCATCAAGACTTTTCAAAACATCAGAATTTCTGCGGCTTGTGGAAACCACAGGGAGCTCAGGTATTCCAGTACCAGACACTACAATCTCCTCCGTTGTCATAACAGTATTCACTAGTGCAGGTTCGGCGTCATGATAACCCTTCATCATATCCACGTTGACGAGCTCTGCAGCCTTTCTCCGGTCAGGAGTCCTAAAAACATACTTCAAATAATCAAATGTCTTAATTATTTCATATGGTCCACTAAATCTCGCCTGAAAGGGGTTGGTAAGGAGGGGGAACAGCTTCAAAACCCTTTCTCCAGCATGTTTCATATTTATGTCAGAGAGCTGTAAATTCTGCTTGGCAAGGTCACAAGCCTTTTAAGTCTGTCTCTGAATTCTGCTGCTTAATGGGATCAATTTTCTCTACAATTACGTCATGCACTGCAGTCGTGCACGGTCTTGGAATGAATCCATATTTGTTGATTAAGCTCTTCAGTTGCTTTCTGATGCTTTGAATGCAAATGTTGAGTCTTTTCTTCAAGATTTGTCAAAACATCAGAATTTCTGAGTCTTGTGAAACTACAGTACGTTCATCAAAGTGACCTGGTATTCCAGTACCAGGCACCACAATCTCCTCCGTTGTCACAGGTGCAGGGTCGGGGTTATGATAACGATTGATCATATTTATGTGGACGAGCCGTGCGACCTTCCGGTCAGGAGTGCTAATAACATAATTTAAAGAAACAAATTTCTTAATTATTTCATATGGTCCACTAAATCTCGCTTGACGGAGATTTGTAAGGAGGGGGGAACAACTTCAAAACCCTTTCTCCAGCATGTTTCATGTTTCTATGAGAGCGCTGTAAATTCTGCTTTGCAAGGTCACAAGCCTTATTAAGTCTTTATCTGAATTCCAAAACAGAACTAAGCACGCTCATACTTACATTCTGGTCTGACCATTGTTCTCTGAGTAGGGTCAAAGGTGACACAATGTGCTCAGCTCCCAACTCTTTAACTATTCCCTCCAATGTTTTCGAAGTAAAGTTACTACCTTGGTCAGTTGGATTTTTTTAGGTCGGCCTACCGGCGTGAAAATTATATATAAGTACTTTTGTAAGTATTTTTATCACAGTCTTGACCTTGATGTGTCTGAGTGACACCACTTCAGGGAACCTAGTCGTAGTACACATGATGGTTATTCAATACGCATAACGAGCTACAGTCCGTGGCATTGGGCCAAAACGAACCGCAATGACCCTAGAAAAAGGTTCACCAAAAACATGTATTGGGCTGCTGGGATCACCTGATTAGGTTTTCCCGCAACCTGACAGGTATGGCCAATCCTGCAAATGTTCACAACATACTTTCTTAAATTAGGCCAGTAGAATTCCTTCATAATCCTGTTTACTGTCCTTCGCACTCCAAAGTGTCCACCTAAAGGCA
Source organism: Hemitrygon akajei (assembly GCF_048418815.1). Taxonomy (NCBI): domain Eukaryota; kingdom Metazoa; phylum Chordata; class Chondrichthyes; order Myliobatiformes; family Dasyatidae; genus Hemitrygon; species Hemitrygon akajei. Next base: position 7,824,194 of record NW_027331928.1, read on the forward strand.
TACTATTAGCCATGTTTAAAATCTCAGTCCTGTGAACCTGCGGGACTACAACTTGATGTTCAATGGTCCGGTCCTTACTTGCAGGCACGGTAGGTGATTCCCAATTCCTCCATACTTAAGATAATATCCTACTGACTCTCTCTGAACCTCCTCTTCTGTGACAGCTGTCTGCTTTAAGGCAGCAATTTCAGAATCTCGACTTTGTTTAGTTGTAAATTCATCCCTGGACAAGTACACCCCTTTCTTATCCTGCTTACTGCCCAAATCCTGATATAACATCGAACACGAGGAAATCTGCTGGTGCTGGAAATTCAAGCAACACACACAGAATGCTGGTGAAACACAACAGGCCAGGCAGCATCTATAAGGAGAAGCGATGTCGACGGTTCGGGCCCAGACCCTTCGTTAGAACTAACTGAAAGGAAAGGTAGTAGGAGATTTGAAGGTAGCAGGAGGAGGGGGAAAGGCTAAATGATAGGAGAGGACAGGAGGGGTAGGGTGAAACTGAGAGCCGGAAAGGTGATTGGCAAAACGGATACAGAGCTGGAGAAGGGAAAGGATCATTGGACGGGAAGCCTAAGGAGAAAAAAAGAGGGAGGGGAACACCAGAGGGTGATGGAGAACAATCAGAGTGAAGGGCAGAAAAAGAGAAAAAAGGAGGGGGAAAGAAACTAAATATAAATATAAATATCCTGATGAACACGGAAGTTAGAGAAGTCTCTGACAAATTCTCATAAATTAAACACTTGTCTTTGCTATCATGGGCCTCAGAATTCCCCTGTCCCAGATTTATCTGCATCAGGAGACTTTTTAGACATGTTTCGCGTCACTGCGCACGTGACATTCACATCAGTATGTTTGCGTGAACGTATTGCGCCCACTCTAAATCCTCTGAGTTGCTGACACCCGGGAACCCAGGAAATTCAATTGAGGCAACACAACATAGGAGCAGAATTAGGCCATCCAGAGTGCTCGCCATTTCATCAATGCTGTTCCAATCCCCTCTAAGTTCCAGTCTCCCGCCTTCTCCCGCTACCCCTTCCGGCTTTGAATAATGAAGAATTTCTCAAACTCTGTCTTAAAATTCCGAATGTCTGGGCCTCCACGGCTGCCTGCGCCATTGAACTCCGCAGACTCACCACTCTGAGGCGAGGGAAAGTCCGTCTCATCTCCGTTCGAAAAGATATCCCGCTATTCTAAGGCTGTGTCTTCTGCTCCGAGACTACCCGGGTACAGGAAGCATTCTCTCCACATCCACTCGGCCATGGCATTTCACTAACCGAGAGCTTTCAATAAGGACACCCCACATTCCCCTGAATTCCAGCCGGTACAGGCCACAGAGCCATCAAACTGCCTTCATATGACCAGCTGTCCAATCCTGGAATCATGTTCGTGAGTCTGATTTGAACCCTTTCCAATAGGAGCTCATACTTTGTTCGATAAGGGATCAAAACCTGCTCACAATGCTGCAAATGTGGCCTCACAGTTCCTTATTAGGTTTTAAAATTACATCCTCTTTTGTACATTCCAGTCCTCTCGAAATGAATGGGTTGGGTGGAACGGCACAAAATGTCTGAACTGCGAGCGTGTGACGAGACAAGGAAGAAGATGTTTCACTCTGAGTACGTACCACAGAACCATAGAACCATAGCACATTACAGCACATAAACAGGCCTTTTGGCCCTTCTTGCCTGTGCCGAACATTTCTTCTGACTAGTCACACTGACCAGCACTTCTCCCATATCCCTCCAAACCCCTCTCATCCATGTACCTGTCCAAGTGTTTTGCTAAATGTTAAAAGTGACTCTGTGTGAAGAAGCTCACCCTAATGTTCCCTTTAAAATGTTTCCCCTTCACCCTTAACCAGTGTCCTCTGTTTTTTTCTCCTCTCCCCCTAGCCCCGCTGGAAAAGCATAGAGTGAATCTATACGTATCTTAATTTTAATTACCTCTATCAAATCCACCCTCATTCTTCTACGCTCCAGTGAATAAAGTCCTAACCTACTCAACCTTTCTCTGTAACTTAGTTTCTCAAGTCCCGGCAACATCCTTGTAAATCAGAGTTTTCCCTCACTTAGATGGCCACCCTTCCCAGGCGGACGAACTCCATCTAACCGAAGCACTGGTTTTAAGGTGCAAGGACCCACCTTCTTCCCTTCTCCCGTCAGTAGAAACGGGTCCACTCGGCTTAGAGGCTAAGCCACACGAGGAGGCCAGAAGTTGGACTTGGTTGTAAGAGGCTGTTTGAGGTGCACACCGTGAGAAACACTTTTATATCATGGGAGATTGTCCCCACTACCACCCCTCGACTTGGCAACCCTGGAAAATAGAAGTAGGAAAGTTGCTTCCATTGGTAGGTGAGGCGAGAACTAGCGGACATTGCCTCAAGATTCAGGGGAGAAAATTTAGGATGGAGATGAGGAGAAACTGTTTTTCCCAGAGAGTGGTGAATCTGTGGAATTCTCTGCCCAGGCAAGCAGTTGACCCTTCCTCACTAAATATATTTAGGATATAGTTAGATAGGTTTTTACATAGTAAGGGAATTAAGGGTTATGGGGAAGAGGCAGGTAGATGGAGCTGAGTTTAGGGACAGGCCAGCTGTGATCTTATTGAATGGCGGTCCAGGCTCGATGGGTCGGATGGCTTAGTCCTCCTCCTGTCCTTATGTTCTGTTGTAAGACCTGGTTGAGTGCCATCTCTTCCCTGCCACCCGCCTCCCTCTGGTTCCCCTCTTCCTCCCCTTTCACCCATGGTCCACCCCCTCCTAACCAATCTGCTCTTCCTTTACCTCTTCCACCTATCACCTCCTATCTTCCTACTTCGTTTCCACCCCTCCTCTCACCTGGACCCCACCTCTTCTCCCACCGTCCCACCTTCCCCCTCAGCTGTCACTCCCTCCCCTCTCTCCCTACCTCATTCTGGCTTCTGAACTCCTCCTCCGTCCTTTCCTGAACATAGGGAATCAACCGTGGGTTGATCCAATTGTTCCAGTCATCCCCACTCCCCTGCTTTCTCCCCATACCCTTTGATCCCCTGGCTAATCAAGAACTTATCTCTCTCTGTCTTAAATACACCCAATGACTTGACCTCCACAGCCGCTCGTGGCAAAAAATTCTACAGATTTACCACCGTCAGACTAAAGTACTTTCTCCGCAACTTCGTTCTCAATGGATGTCCTTCAATCCTGTAGTTGTCCCTTTTGTCCTAACATGGAAAATGACTTTATCATATCTAATATGTTCAGGCCTTTTAACATTCGTAATGTTTCCAGGAGCTCCCCCCTCATTCTCCTGAACCCCAGGGAAGACAGTCCAAGAGCTGCCAGACGTTCCTCATATGGTAAACCTTTCATTGCTGGAATCATTCTCGTGAATCTTCTCTGAACCCTCTCCAATATCAGCGCACGCTCTCTAAAATAAGGAGCACAAAACTGCACAATACTCCAAGTGTGGTCTCACGAGTGCCTTCTAGAGCCTCAACTTCACACCCTTGCTCTTATATTCTATACCTTTAGATAGGAATGCCAACATATCATTCACCTTCTTCACTAACTCAACCTGGAGTCTAATCTATAGGGAATTTTGCACAAGGACTCCCAAGTCTCTTTGCGTCTTTGCATTTTGAATTCTCTCCCCATCTCCTCCTGATGGAAGCGTAAATTGGGAACAGATGTTTTCAGGGAAACGTACGGCGGAAATGTGGCAGATGTTCAGGGGATATTTAGGTGGTGTTCTGCATGGGTACGTTCGAGTGAGACAGGGAAAGGATGGCAGGGTACAGGAACCGTAGTGTACAAAAGCTGTTGTAAATCTAGTCAAGAAGAAAAGAAGAGCTTACGAAAAGTTCGAAAAACTAGGTAATGATAGAGATCTAGAAAATTATAAGGCTCGTAGGAAGGAGCTTAAGTATGAAATTAGGAAAGCAAGAAGTGGCCATGAGAAGGCCTTGGCGGGCAGGATTAAGGAAAATCTCAAGGCTTTCTACAAGTATGTTCAGACCAAGAGGATATGACGTGGGAGAATAGGACCAATCAAGTGAGACTGTGCAAAAAGTGTGTATTGAACCGGAGGAGATGGCAGCGGTACTTAATGAGTACTTTGCTTCTGTATTTACTACAGAAAAGTATCCTGCTGATAGTAGTGATGACATCGCCTTCTTTTATCTGAAGAATGTGATGGTGCAGTGTGGAGGGGGCTTCATCATAAGTCTGATCACGGATACTGTGATGTATAGTTGCTAATTGAGAGTCACTCAGTGTCTGACAACGGGTACGTGTGTTGGGACGGTGTGGAGGGAGCTTTACGTTGTGTGTGACAATGGAAATGTGTGATCGGACGGTGCGGAGGGAGCTTCTCTTTGTGTGTGACCACCGGAATGTGTGATGGGATAGTGTGGGGGAGATTTACTCTGTGACTGACCACGGGAGTGTGTGATGTGACGGTGTGGATGGAACTTGACTTTCTGTCTGTCCAAGGGAGTGTGCAATTGTATGGTATGAAGGAAGCCTCCCTCTGTGTCTGTCTAATGGCGTCAGAGATTAATGTAATTTTGGGGCTGGGACATCTTCCAGTCAGATATTGGGAGCGGGAAGAATGTGTGTTTTCAAAAGCAGCTCCACGCAAATGTCGCTGATTTCACCAGCAACAAGTCAACTGAGCCAGTTGATTAGGAAAGGAAAATAAAGGTAAGGCAGGGGCAAACTGTTGGTAGGATTGTTTTCAGTATAATGATTGGTTCCTTTTTCATAATTGCACACTTAGACCGGTAGACATGCCTATCAGGAGAGTTGAATGCTCCCCTCGCTGGACGTGGAACGGCAGGGAGACCTCAGTGTCTCTGACGACTTCACCTGTGAGAAGAGCATCTAAGTCGGGATCATTTTTGAAACTGCGGGGATGATTGGGGGTGGGGGTGTAATATGGGAGGTAGTTAGACCAAATATGCAGTTCACAGAAAACTGGTTGACAGTCAGGAGGATGAAAAGGGTTTAAAAGCCAGACACAGTGCAGAGTGCCTACTGGGGCTAATCGCCTCAATAACATGTATACCACTTTGTATCCTTCCGGTGGGGGAGAGGGTTGCAAATATCCAAGCAAAGGTATGTGTCACAGGTCAGGACTCTGGCAATGAGATCTGTTCTGTTGCTCAGAAGGGAAGGGAGGAGAGCGAAACGAGGTGAGATGTGGCGGTAGGGGAGTCTATGTTTGAGAAAAAGGAAATGAGGATCTGTGGGCGAGAGAGAGATTCCTGAATGATATGTTGCCTCGCAGCTGCCTGGCTGCTACCCCTTGGATCGGGTCCTCAGCAATCTCCAGAGAGGGGGTGAGCAGGCAAAGTTCTGATTGTGCTGGTGTGGTCAGAAGTAGGAAGATGATACAGATTAACACGTGACTAAGGTTCCGGGGTCGGAATCAGGAGCGCACACAGCTGGATCCTCGCGTTCTCTTCCTAGGAAGTTGCGACCTGTGCATAAGAGACGGTTTCCATGCAATCAAAGATAAATCGTCATTCAACTATACATGAATATCCATGAATACACAGAAACGTAGAAAACCTACAGCACAATACTGGCCCTTCGACCCACAATCTTTTTGCCTAACATGTCCCTACCTTAGAAATTACTAAGCTTATGCATAGCCCTCTATTTTTCTAAGCTCCATATACTTATCCAAAAGTCTCTTAAAAGACCCTGTCGTATCCGTCTCTAACACCGTTGCTGGCAGCCCATTCCATGCAATCCCCACTCTCTGAGTAAAACAAAACTTACCCATTACATGTACCTACTTCCCAACACGTTAAACCTGTTCCTCTTGTGGCAAACACTTCAGCCTTGGGAAAAAGTCGCTGACTATCCATACCATTAATGCCTCTCATGATTCTCATAAGCTTAGTAATTTCTAAGGTAGGGACATGTTAACCTATACACCTCTATCAGGTCATCTCTCATCCTCCTTCGCTCCATTGAGAAAAGGCCGAGATCACTCAACCTATTCTGATAAGCATGCTCCCCATTCCAGACAGAATCCTTGTAAATCTCCTCTATACCCTTTCTATGGCTTCCATATCCTTCCTGTAGTGAGTCAACAGAGACACGCCCTGCACTGTAACTCTTCCCCTTAAACATACACCCTCCCCCATCAAAACCCGTTCCACAACTCCGTCAAATACTCCCTCTCCTACACAAATTCCAGTTACCGTGACACACTGTCTCCACTACACCACGCCCGTCCCCGTCATCCATCCCTCGTTTACAAGCAAACCCGTCTCTGTAACACAGTCGCGCTGCTGCACATTGCACCGTCTCCATCATCCTGTGCGTTCCTTTCGCCCCTCCCCGTCTTCGTGATACACTCCATCTGCTAAAAACTCCCCATCTACGACGCCCTCCAGCTCCCTACTCTCCCCTCTCTCTGTCTTCCAGGCAATTGTGGGAGACATGACGTTTTTGTATTACACCTCCCCCTTTCCTCGATAACTTGTGAGTTTCTCCACAGCTCCGTATGCACAGGCCGGTTGTGTGGTTACACACCACTTGCATCAGAATCTGCAATCGTAACACCCTCTCCCTGGCCTCCTCTCTCCTCCCCTTCACTTCCTCTTCACGCAGTACACCAACTGGTCACAAACACACACACACCATCTCCGAGAGACACACACACAATTCGAGACCACCGGAACTCCGAAAGGCTGGGTATGGGTGAGTGGGGAGAACGGAGGAGGGAGAGGGTTGCGAACTTTTTCTGACTCCAGTAGAGTGTGCTGCGATGGTACGTGAGTTACTTCACATGTCTCATCCAAAAAGTGTGTGATGGATCGTTGTGGAGGGATCGTTACTCTGTGTATTTTTCCAGGCGTGTGTGATGGTGTTGTACGGAAGGGGTCTCGCTCTGTCTCTGACTCCTATTCATGGGTTTCGGTGTTTAAACACACTCCAATCAGAAATAGGGAGCAACAAAATGGTAATTCACACGTTCTGCTCCAAAGGCTGCAATCAGAACACACTTTCTGTGTCTTCCACTCTCCTCCCCTTCCTTCCTCTTCCCTCACCACACCATTCCTTCTCTATGATTCTTAAATGGGTGAGTGAGCAGCCAGAGGTCATGGTCCATAACGGTACCAAGGACATCGGTATAAATAAAGTGGTGGATTTCCAAATTGAGGTCAGGGATTTACCAATCAAATTAAAGGACAGGACAACTGCCCGTCCCCGTGCGGCCAGGCATAGGAAGACCCTACAGATTAGCACGTGGTTCAAGTGTTGACGTAGGTCGGAGGGTTTCAAAATTTGACATCATTGTTATTTTTCAAAGGAAAGTGGGATCTGTACAAAAGAGATGGAGGACGATTTGCACATAAACTGGAGGGGAACTGATTGTTTGCCAGTACTGGGCATGAGAGTTTTCGGGTGAGTTGTTGAGTTCGACTAGCAGGGGGATGTGATTCAGAGTTCCATAGCAGATAGCGGAGTTGGTGTGGAGATAGATGTTGTAAAGAGCTCAGACAGAGACGGGAATCAAAGGGTTATTTCGAAGCACGAGCTTTAAAGAAAGGCAGCTGAGCTGCTCAGGGCAGGAATCCACACACTGAGATATGGTATTCCGGCCATGACTGAGACGTGGTTGCAAGTGGAGAAAGCGGAACAGCGTGTAATTTCGGGGTTCCCTATTTTTAGGCGTGGGAAAGCGGAAGGATTTACAGAAGAAGTGGTGACATGACTGGGCAGAGAAAATTTCGCCGCAGTGCACAGTCAGAACAGACAAGAGAACTCGTCTCTGTGAGGCTTCATGGTTGGAAATGGGGAAATGAGGGAGTATCGCTCTGTCTCTGACTCCTAGTCAATTGTCAATTGCATTTCGACGTTTAAACAGACTCCAATCAGAGATAGGCCTGTACCTCCACTCTCCTCCCCTTTCTTCCTCTGCCGTCAGCACAGCCTTCCTTCTCTGTGATTCTAAAGAGGGTGAGAGAGCAGCACGAGGTCCTGGTCTATATCGGTATGTATGGGAAAGCGATTTAGTTATTAAATAAAAAGGCAGGACCACGACCCGTCCCAGTCAGGCGAGACATAGGAAAACCATTCAGATTCGCACGTGGCGAATTGGTGTAGTGGGGATTGCTTCAAAATTTGGTATCATTTCGTTTTTTCCAAGGAAGGTGGGATCTGTACAAAAGAGATTAAAGACCCGTTTGCACCCAAACTGGAGGGGAACTGATACTCCAGCGGGAGGATTTGCCCGAACAGTGCATGAAGCTTTTGTGGAGAGTTGTTAAACTCAGGGGGATGGGATTCAGAGTTCCAGCGCAGATAGTAGATTCGTTATGGGGCCTGATGTTGTAAAGACCTCAGAAAAAGGCCCGAAGCAGAAGGTTCAGCATGCTGCGACCACTGTCCTGAGCTGTGTATATGTGAATGCAGGAAGCTTTAAAGAAAGGCCGTTGGGCACAATAAATTATGATGTTGTGGACATATTTTTCAAAATGCTTTGTAGGAGGAGCAAGCATGACAGCACGATATTTCCCAATGCTTTGATGTGGAAAAGAGGAGTGTTAATGGAGGAGTATTGATATTGCTTGGCTGAGAAAATATCACTGCAGTGCACAGTCAGATAAGACACGTCAACTCGTCTAAGTGAGGCTTTATGTATGGACATGTGGAATAAGAAGCGTATGGCGATATTCAGACCGGACAATAGTCCGCTGGATTAGAATAAACAAAGCAGTAGAGAGATCGCAGACGGTTGCAGGAAACATAAGATCGTCATAATCAGTACGTAGTAGTCCCAGCGAAAGAGAGAGAGAGAGCGAGAGCGAGAGAGAGAGGGAGGGGGAGAGAGACAGAGAGAGAGAGAGAGAGAGAGAGAGAGAGAGAGAGAGAGAGAGAGAGAGAGAGAGAGAGAGAGAGAGAGAGAGAGAGAGAGAGAGAGAGAGAGAGAGAGCAATACTTGATCTCCTACTACGGAATGAGACAAGGCAGGTGGACACTTTATATCTAGTGATCATAAAGCTATTAATTTTAAGGTAACTAAGGTAATTGATTGGTCTATTAAAAACCCCCAGTAGAATTATCGGCCCCTTTCTTTTCCTGACTTTCACCCACAAACAGTCAGAAGTCAAACCCTGCATGACTTCCTCCTTTCTGCAGCCCTGACGCTACCTCTGATCAACAGTGCCACGTCCCCACCTCTTCTGCCTCCCTCCGTGTCCTTTCTGAAACATCTAAAACCTGACACTCTCACTAACTATTCCTGCCCCGACCCATCCAATTCTCTGTCATTGCCACAACCTTACCCCTCCAAGTACTGATCCTCGATCTAATCTCATCCACTTTGTCGTTCTCGGGGCTACATTATAGAATAGTGCTTTGGGAAGGGGAAGAGTGGGTTTCTCTCTCTGTCTGACCCCGGGAGTGAGTGGTAGGACAATTTGGAAGGTGCTGCACTCCATGCCTGATCACGGAATTATGTGATGGATCGTTCTGGAGGGAGCCTCTGGGTCTGACTCCGGGAGTGTAGATAAGATGGTATGGAGTGAGCCTCCCTCTGTGTTTGAGTCAGACAGACACATGATAAGAGCAGGATCCAGCTGTATGTCACTCACACGGGTGGGTGAGTACACAACGATTTGCGGTATGACCAATGAGGAAATTCTCAGAGGTCAGGACTCTGGCACTGAGCATGGTTCTCTGAGTCAGAATGGAAGCAGGGTGGGGCAGATGTTGTTCCGACCCTTAAGCCCTGCCTCCCATATAACCAGCCACCTTAAATTCCTCCATATACCTGTCTAGTAGTCTCGTAAATTTCACTAGTGTATCTGCCTCCAACACTGACTCAGGCAGTGCATTTCATCCACCAACCACTCTCTGAGCGAAAACCCTTCTCCTAATATCCCCCTTAAACTTCCCTTCCCTTACCTTAAAGCCATGTCTTCTTGTACTGAGCAGTGTTTCCATGGGGAAGAGGCGCTGGCTGTCCACTCTGTCTATTCATCTTAATATCTCGTGCACCTCTATCATGTCTCGTCTCATCCTCCTTCTCTCGAAAGTGTAAAGCCCCAGCTCCCTTAATCTCTGATCAAAATACATACTCTCTAAACCAGGCAGCATCCTTGTAAACCTCCTCTGTACCCTTTCCAATGCTTCCACATCCTTCCTATAGTGCGACGACCAGAACTGGAAACGGTACTCGAAGTGTGGCCTATCTAGAGTTTTATAGCGTTGCTTCATTACATCGCGTCTCTTAAACTCTACCCCTCGACTTATGAATGCTAACACCTCATACTTGGTAGTGTGGAAGGGCAGAGGGATCTGTGGACATGTACCCCCAGATCCCTCTGCCCTTCCACACTACCAAGTATCCTGCCATTTACTTTGTATTCTGCCTTGGAGTTTGTCCTTCCAAAGTGCACCACCTCACACTTCTCCGGGTTGAACTCCATCTGCAACTTCTCAGCCCACTTCTGCATCCTATCAATGTCTCTCCGCAATCCTTGACAATCCTCTACACTATCTACAACACCACCAACCTTTGTGTCGTCTGCAAACTTGCCAACCCACCCTTCTACCCGCTCATCCATGTCTTTTATAAAAATTACAAAAAGTAAAGCTCCCAGAACAGATCCTTGTGGGACACCATTTGTCACAACCCTCCAATCTGAATGCATTGCCTCGACCACGACCTTCTGCCTTCTGCAGGCAAGCCAATTCTGAATCCATCTGGCCAAACCTCCTTGGATCCCATGCCTTCTGACATTCTGAATAAGCCTACCGTGTGGAACCTTGTCAAATGCCTTCCTAAAATCCATGTAGATCACATCCACTGCACTACCCTCATCTATATGCCTGGTCACCTCCTCAAATAACTCTATCAGGCTTGTTAGGCACGATCTGCCCTTCACAAAGGAATGAACCTCCCTCTGTGTTTGAGTCAGACAGACACATGATTCGGCGTCTACAAGCAAAGAGCAGTAGCCAGCTGAATATCACTCACACGGGTGGGTGAGTACGCAGCGATTTGCGGTATGACCAATGAGGAAATTCTCAGAAGTCAGGTCTCTGGCACTGAGCATGGTTCTGTGAGTCAGAATGGAAGCATGGTGGGGAAGATGAGGCGAGCTGTAGGGAAAGGGGCTTCGGATATTTGTTTATTTGGGTTCCCTTCCAAAGAAGGTGCAACCGGTACAGAAGAGACGGTTTCAGTTCAATACAAGTTGCATTGCAATTCAACCATACATGAATACCCATGAATACAACCAACCGAGTCTGCGTTACTGCAGGACAAAGGTGCCAATCACAAAACTGAAGGTCACACACGAAACACAGCAGTGATAACATATAGAAGATCGAAAGACAGCAAGTGCATGTAGAATATCAGTAAAATGTATTCATGCGATTTGTATGGATTTCATATATTATTCCATATGTATCTCAGGCTGATGGGAGAGTTGATACAGGTCTCTATCATGACGAGTGACAGAGATAGACCAGGAGACCGGTGCTTCTCCCCCACCCCAGGAGAGAAATGTCTCATATCACGGAGTACCTTTTCAGCAGAGTTGAGGGGCAACGTTTTGTTTACACAGAGAGCGTGGAGACAGGAATGTGCTGCCAGGGGCAGTGGTGGAGGCAAATCGATAGAGCCGTTTAATTGGATCTTTGATTGGCAAGTGGATGTACAGGAACTAGAGGAAAAACGACTTATGTATAAAGTATAATTGTTATAGCGGAGTTTTGGGTCGAAGGGACTGCTTCGTTCTGTGATTTCCGCTCACTGTTCTGCATGAGGAAAAGAGAGAGAGTTTAACGCAGAGGGTGGGAAGACCATTGTTGGGGTGGATCAGGGAATTTGACGATGGGTTGACAAATACAAGGAACGATTTTTCCACAGACGACATGGGCAGTGAACGAACTACAAGGAGATGCCGATCAGACCCAAGCACGTGGCTAATCTGCGTTTTAACAGCGGCCTTCATTCTTACGGGTATCTGCTGGAGGATTCATGGTGAGTTTAACACGGGTCTGAACAACCAAACCGCAGATAATAAAACTGGCCAATGTAACAGCAACACATTCCCAACATTTCCCAGAAACAACCTTTACGGTGATATCAACACCCCCCTCACTGTGGTGCTGACGGGTCTCTCAGCATGACCACGACTCATCCCTCACCATGACACCGACACGACCCCCACCAACACATCCCTCAACATGATACCGTCATATCCCTCAACCTGATGCCAACACACAACCTAATGTAATAACGATTCAACATAACACTGACACGGTCCGCACTGTGACGTGGACACATCCCTCACTGTGACACCGACACGTCCATCACTTTGCAGCCGACTCATCTCTTATCATGGCAGTAACTACCACTCCACTGAAACACCGACAGAACCCTCAACTTCACAAAGACGCATCACTCACCGTGACACCGACAAGCCCTCAGAGCGTCACCCACTTAGTCCGCACCGTGACAACAACACTACAATTATTGTGACATCGACACATCCACTATGACCACTACAGGTCCTTCCCCGTGACTCAGACACACCACTCTCCGTGACCCGCTCAGTAACGTGACGCTGACACACTATAAACGCCAAACATCCTTCACCATCTCGGATCACCTCGGACTGAAACTACAAACTCCTTTGGGAAGAAAATCACGAGATGAACAGGAACCAACGCCAATGTCGACTACATAAGTTAAACTCAACTTTGAATCAACTTTGAGGCAATTGCCCACACCTCACCCTGACATAGGCAAAACCCTTACCGCGATACCGACACCTGAATTCACAATGACGCCGACATAGTCCTCTCCATCACAACGACATAGACCTCAGCGTGACAATCTCACACACACCGTGGCCATGACACGCCTCTCACGGTGACACAGACACACTTCTCTCAATGAGACCAGCACCCATACATTACACAGATACTCCACCCACCGTGACACTACCAGACCCCTCAGTCTGACATTTCCCTCGTCGGAACGTCGAGATAGACTTCATTGTGACCCGGTACACCTCTCGCCGGGGCACAGAAACTCCTATCACAGTGACACGGACACGTCCCTCACAGCAACTCGGACATGCCCGGCGCTGAGACAGGGAATCTATCATCACCACGATACTGACACAGACCCCATTGTAACAACAAAAAAACCTTTACCAGGGCATTGATAACCCCTCAGAGTGACACAGTCACGCCCCTCATGTTTCCGATGACCCCTCTCACTGTGACACCAGCACATCCTTCACTGTGACACGCTTCACAGTGACACTGACACAACACTCTCTGTGACCCGTTCGGTAGCGTGACGCTGACTCACGTGTCACTGTAAACGCTAAACATCCTTCACCATCTCTCTCAGTATCACAGATTCGTCAGTCGAACGAAACATGCCACCGAAACTCAAATCTCTCCGATCTTAAACGAACGCACAGCGATCTCCGTCACCAGTTCACTGAGATGGAAACGAAGTACAGATCTATCAACGAAACCAAGGCTCAAATCTGTGAATTGTTGATCAGCAGAAGAGGTGAGGCATCATCCCCCTCTTTCACCCGCTCCTCATCACAGGGCAGGTATGGAGAGAGGAAGCGTCACTCTGTGCTTGACATCGGGAGAGTGTGAAGAAATGTTATGGAGGGTGATTCACTCTGTGTTTGACCCGGTGAGTGTGTGATTGGGCTGCGTGGAGGAAGTTTCACTCTATCACTGAATCCAGGAGAGTGTGACGGGACGTTGTGGAGGTGGATTCACTCTGTGTCTGACCCCGGGAGTGTGTGATGGGACGGTGTGGAGGGAGATTCACTCTGTGTCAGACCCCGGGGGTGTATGATGGGACGGTGTGGATGTGGATTCACTCTGTGTCTGACCCCGGGATTGTGAGACGTAACATTACAGCTTCACTCTATGTCTCACTCCGGGAATGTCTGACTGGACAGTCTGGATCCATTTTCACTCTGTGTCTGACAGCGGGATTGTGTGATGGGGCACTGCCCAGAGAGATTCACCGCATGCCTGACTCCAAAATGTGTTATGTCACCGTGGAGAGAGTGTTTCACTCTGAATGCGGGAGTGTGTGACGGGATGGTGTACCTGGGGCATCACTCAGTGTCTGATCCCGGTAGTGTGTGATGAGACGGTGTGGAATGAGTTTGGATTTTTAAAAAAATGGCTTAAAGGTAGAAAGCAGAGTGTAGTTGTGGAAGGAAAGTATTCTGCCTGGAGGTCTGTGACTAGTGGAGTGCCGCAGGGATCGGTCCTTGGACCCCTGCTGTTTGATAATTTTATAAATTACCTGGATGTAGTAGTGAAAAGATGGGTGAGTAAGTTTGTGGATGACACGAAGATTGGAGGAGCTGAAGATGGAGCTGTATGTTGTTGAAGCTTACAAGAGGATATAGACAGGCTGCAGAGTAAGGCATAAAAAATGGCAGATGGAGTTCAATTCGGACAAGTGTGAGTTGATGTATTTTGGAAGGACAAACCAGAAGACTGAGTACAGGATTAATGGTCAGGTACATAAGAGTGTGGATGAACAAAGGGACCTTGGGATTCAAAGCCATACATCCCTCAAGGTCGCTGCGCAGGTTGTTAGGGTAGTTAAGAAGGCCTATGGGATGCTGGGCTTCATTAACAGGGGATTGAGTTCAAGAGTAGAGAGGTCATGTTACAGCTCCACAAATCTCTGGTATGACCGCACTTAGAGCATTCTGTTCAATTCCGGTCTCCTTATTATAGGAAGGTTGTGGAGGCTATGAGGAGGTTGCAGAGGAGATTTACCAGGATGTTGCCTGATTGGAGAACAAGTCATATGAAGCAAGGTTAGCAGAGCTGGGACTTTTCTCTTTGCAGCGTCGAAGAATGAGAGGGGACTTGATAGAGGTCTACAAGATTATAAGAGGCATAGATAGGGTGGTTAGTCAGTACCTGTTTCCCAGAGCACCAATAGAAAAAACACCAGAGGGCATAGGTACAAAATTAAGGGAGGGAAGTTTAGGGGAGACATCAGGGGTAAGTTCTTTTACACAGAGGGTTGTGATTGCCTGCAATGACTTGCCAGGGATGGTGGTGGAGGTTAAAACATTAGGGGTATTTAAGACCCTCTTGGACAGGCACATGGATGAAAGAAAAATGGAGGGTTATGGGGTAGTGTTGGGTTAGTACATTTTTATGGATTATATGGGTCTGTACTGTGCTGTAGTGTTCTATAGTTTTATGGTTCTATGGAGTAACACGGAGAAACTGACCCCGGAGGAGAGTGACTGGACGGCGTGCAGGAAATTTCACTACACGTCTGAACGCTGGAATGTGTGATGAGGCCATGGCGAAAGAGATTCACTCTGTGACTGATCCAGGCAGTGCGTGACGAGACTTTGTAGGGGGAGAAAACTATGTCTCTCTCTCCGGGAGTGTGTGATCGGACGGTGTGCAGGGAACTTAAAGCTGTGTCTCACCCCGTATGTGTTTGATGAGACACTGTGTTCGACACAGTTGTGGGGTGGGGGGGGGGTGTCGTTATGTGTTTGTCTGACACCGGGAACGGTGACGCGTGCCTGGATGGTGATCCGCTCTGTGTCAGATATTTCTGTGATAGGACGTTGCGGAGGAACTTCTCTCGTTTACTGACCCCTGTGATGTCACCGGGTAGAAGGAGCATCATACTATGGTTGACCACGAGTGTGTTGGGCGAGATGAAGCAGAGAGTGTTTCATTTCCTATCTGACCACGGGAGGTTGTATTGAGGTAGTGTGGAGGGAGATTCACTCTGTGTTTTTCCGCAAGTCCGTGTGTTGGGAGAGTGTGCAGGGAGATTCACTCTATATTTGACCCAAGGAGTGTGTTATATTGTGGATTAGGGTTAGGGTCGTGTGTGAAAGGACAGTGTGGAAGGACCATCACTCTATGTCTGACACCGGGAGAGTATGATGGGACCGTAAGACAAGAGATTTATTCTTCGTCTTTCCTCGGGAGTGTGTGACGGGACATTATGTGTGGAACCCAAATTTGTGTCTGACCAGTCAAGAAGTGTGTGTTTGAATGGCCTGAAAGGATTTTCACTCTTTCACTGATGGGACGGTGCCGAGGTAGTTTCATTGCATGACTGATCTCGGGAGTGTGTGATGAGACGGTGTGGAGGGACATTCACCCTGTGTCTGACCCCGGGAGTGTGTGATGAGACGGTGTGAAGGGAGATTCACCCTGTGCCTGACCCCGGGAGTGTGTGATGGGACGGTGTGAAGGGACATTCACTCTGTGTCTGACGCCGGGCGTCTGTGATGAGACGGTGTGAAGGGAGATTCACCTTGTGTCTGACCCCGGGAGTGTGTGATGGGACGGTGTGGAGGGACATTCACTCTGTGTCTGACCCCGGGCGTCTGTGATGAGACGGTGTGAAGGGAGATTCACCCTGTGTCTGACCCCAGTAGTGTGTGATGGGACAGTGTGAAGGGAGATTCACTTTGTGTCTGACCCCGGGAGTGCGTGATGGGATGGTGCGGAGGGAGATTCATTCTGTGTCTGACCCCGGGAGTGTGTGGTGGGAAAGTGTGGAGGGGGATTGAAACTGTGTCTGACCCCGGGAATTTGCGATCGGACGTTGTGAAGGGAGATTCACTCTGTGTTTGACCCCTGGTGTGTCTGATGGGACGGTGTGGAATGAGATTCACTCTGTGACTGAATCAGGGAGTGTGTGATGGGACGGTGTGAAGGGAGATTCTGTTTGTGTCTGATCCCGTGAGTGTGTGATGAGACGGTGAGGACGGAGCCTCACACTGTTTCTTATCCTGCGCGTGTGTCATGGGAGAGTGAGAAAGAGCTTCACACCATGTCTTTCTCTGGGTGTCAGGAATCGGACGGTGCTGACGGAGCTACACTGTGTCTGACCTCTGGTGTCTGCGATTGGACACTGTGACAGTGGCTTAACTCTGTGTCTCACTCTGGGAATGTGTGATTGGAAGGAGTGAAGGGAGCTTCACTCTGTGTCTGATCCCGTGAGTGCGTGATGGGACGGTGCGGAGGGAAGTTCACTCTATGTCTGGCCGGAGGAGTGCGTGATGGGACAGTGAGAATGCAGCGACACCTGTAGTCTGAATCCAGAATGGGACGTTCTGGAGGGAGGTTGACTTTTTCTGATCCCAGTCGGTGCAATGGGAGTTATGGACGGAGATTCAGTGTTTTTGTGCCTGATTTGCAGAACAGACGTGTCCTCGGAACTGGATCGAAAAGGAAGATCGGTGTTATTTCAAATCCACCCTGGAGAAATCCTATGATGGAGCGAGGGAACATTGTTCAAACTTTGATGCAAGGCTCCTCGAAATAAATTCAAAAGTGGAAGAGGTAAGTGATTCCCGGGGTCTAATATAGATCGAACAATTCCACACGTTCTCATCACACACCCCCGGGGTCAGACACAGAGTGAAACTCCCTCCACACCGTCCCATCATACCTTCCCGGGGTCAGACACAGAGTGAATCTCCCTCCACACCGTCCCATCACACATTCCCGGGGTCAGACACAGAGTGAATCTCCCTCCACATCGTCCCATCACACACTCCCGGGGTCAGACACAGAGTTAATCTCCCTCCACATCGTCCCATCACACATATCTGGGATCAGACACTGGGTGATTCCATTTCTGTGCCATGTCTTCTCACTTTCCCGTGGTCAGGCATGAGGGAGGCTAAATGTAACCCTCAGGTTCGACCAACATGTGTTTGTCTGGGGTTCGGGGGGGAGTGGGTTTGGTGTGGGCGATATAGTCCCCGGCCCAGCCAAACTGAGAAATCTCGCTTGTGTGGATGTTTTGGCCGGTTACAAATCAATCCCACGAAATAACGAGCAGTTCACCATTTGCAATTGAACTATTGGGTTTATCATTCTTTAATTGACTACAGGGTTAGTGCAGAAAACAAAGAGAAAATGGGCCCATTTTAACAAAACAGTCTCTCCTTGGAGCTCACTGTCCGTCCATTCTCCATCGATTTCCCCCGGGTGTGGTCGACCACCGACCCCATTCCAAGTCCGCTCTGGCCTGCAGTCTACGGTTTCCCCTATCTGGCATCTTCTCTCTCCATCTTCTGCCGAACAAAATCCCGCGAGTCCCTCGCTCTCGGTTTCTCAGGAAAGAAAACCCCTCCCATCATGGGACGCCGCACATTCCCAAAGAACCCGTTACCTCTCGTCATAACATAAACACACTGCTGCTACAGAGATAACATTACACCAGCAGTAAAATATTTCCCAATGCATTACATGCACATTAATCGAAGGGGAATTACTTTCACAGGATTTTGTTTCCACATTTATCGGCCTTCGAATCGGAGCATACTGGATTGGAAAATGCGGAGACGGGTGAGGTTTGGACTGTTACAGGTCGGTAGTGTGAGAGTGACACGAGGCCGTTTGGGACAGAGTCGGGCAGTGGGATTAGTTTTTAGACACACACGATGCTGTGGGTCAGTGGGATAAGTTTGGAGACTGGCACAGGGCTGTACAGAGAGTGGGACAGTGGGATTAGTCTGTTGACTGACGCAGGGTTTTCGGGAGAGGGTGGTGCAGTGGGATTCGTACGGCCATGAACCCGGGGCTGTTGGTAGAGCGCGGTATCATGGGATTAGTTCAGAGGCTGACAACAGGCTGCGGGGAGAGCGCAGATTAGCGGGATTAGTTTGGCGATGTTCTCCGGTTGTAAGCTGAATCTGTTTTGTCTCTGTTGAAATTGGCTAAACCTCTTTGATAGGAATGTGACCGCTGATCTTCTATATGAGATGTTCTATGGATCGACCATCTGCAGAAAGTGCGACTCGCACTGGAGTTCCAATTGCAGAAGGAAACAAAGATACATCTGCGAGAAGTCAGCACATTTATACCCGGATATTCCTGAAGAGATACAAGGTCTCTGTCAACAGACTGTCGGGTCGACTTCAGTCAAGTGACTACACCCCACCTCTCGCCATTCAATCTACCCCACTCACTCCCCCATCTTTTCATCCCTTCTCACCTTCTCTGCCCCTCCCTCCTGCCCCGTCTCCTCCTCGACTCGCATTCCCATTCTCCCCTATCACTCTGCCTTTTCCCATCTTGTCCACTCTTCTCCGCACCTTACCCCACTTACAAGCTCCCCCCATTTACATCCGCTTTCTACACTTTTTCTCTTTTGCCCCTTATATTTAACATTCCCTTTCCACTCCTCCTCTCCCCCTTAGACCCCATTCTCTGCCTGCCCTCTCTCCGTTCTCTCCACACACTCACACCTCAATTCTGTGTACACTGGCTTTCAATTCCCCAACCCAGGGGGAAAAGACTGTGCACATTCACCCTATCTGTGCCTCTCCTGGCTTCATACCCACGCTCCAAGGAACAAAGTCCGATCCTTCTTGCCTTGTCTCCATAACTCAAACTCTCGAGTCCCGGCAACATCCTCGTAAATCTGCCTCTGTACTGTTTCCAGCTCAAGTGGCAACTTTCCTTCAGCAGGGCGACCAGAACTGAACATCGCCCTCCAAGCGCAGTCTCACTGACGTCATTGACAACTTCAACGTGACCCCGGTACGGTGCAAAGATGTAAAACTAACGTAAATTGTTAAAATTAATAAACAGTGCAAAAGGTGAATACCGAGGGAGTGTTTAAGTGTTCAGGGAGCGTTTCCAATCTGATGGCGGAGGGGAAGCAACTGCTTGTAAATTGTTGAGTTTTCAGGCTCCTGTACCCCCTCCCCGATTGTACCGATGAGCACAGGGCATTTCCCGGCGGGAGGGGGTCCTCGCTGATGGATGCGGTCTTCCCGAGGCATTCCTTCTTGAACATGTCCACGATGGAGGGGAGGATTGTGCCCGTGATGGGGTTGGCTGAGTCTAGAACCCTCTGCAGCCTCTGGCGACCCTCTGCGTTGCAGCCTCCACGCCAGGCGGCGATGCGACGTCAGAACGCTCTCCACAGTACATCCTGAGAAATTCGCGAGTCTTCAATGACAGACCACATCCCCTCAAACCCCTAACCTTGCAATCCCCTCTGTACCGAGAGAGGTATGGATGGTAGAGAAGGCAAGGGCCGAGTAGAGTCTGGAATACACTCCGGCTCAGACTCGAAATAAACTAGTCTACGGTGATGAAATCCAAAGATAAAGTCACAAACAGTAGTCATAGAAACAGATCTCCTACGGTTGTGCACTGAGTGATCGGCGCGAGCCTTTCACCGGCAGACATTCCATGAAGAAATGTTGACAGGCACTAATTGGCAGTCTGAATCATAAAGGGAAGGTAACAGCTCACCACACTCGGGGGAATGGAGGTTCCGAATCCTGGATGCCTGCCGATGAAGATACTTTCTTCGTGTTTACATGCCCAGTGCAGATCATCTGAGATGCTGACACACAGCAACACAGGAACGTGAAATACGATCATAGGATAGAGAGGCAGAATTAAGCTATTTGGCCCATCGGGTCATAAAATCTTTATGTTACTTCTAAATGTGGAATGTGCAATTTATAGCAATTTGTAATAAACATTGTGTACAACAGGACAGTCAATATAACTTAGAAATTCAGTTGCATCAGCGTGAATTAATCAGTCTGACGGCCTGACGGAAGACGCTCTCACGGATCATGTTGGTCCTGTGTTTTTGTTGCTGTGCTACACGATCTCGGATGGTAGCAGCCGGAACGGTTGGTTGTTGGGATGACTCGGGTCCCCGAAAATCCTTCACGCCCCTTTTACACACCTGTCTCTGTCAATGTTCTGAATGGTGGGAAGTTCACATCTACAGATGCGTGGGCTGTCAACACCGCTCTCTGAAGAGCCCTGCGATTGAGTGAATTCCGTTCCCATACCAGGCAGAGATGTTTCCACTCAGGATGCTCCCTACTGTGTCCCTGTGGAAAGTGCTAATGCTTAGGGGACCCAGACCAAACTTCGTCTACTGTCTGAGGTGAAAGAGGCGCTGTTGTGCATTTTTCACCACACAGCTGGTATGTACAGTCCGCGTTAGATCCTCGGTGATGTGTATGCCGAGGACATAAAGCTGGTCACCCTCTCAACCGCAAATCCGTTGATGTCAATAGAGCTCAGCCTGTCTCCAGTCCGCTTAGAGTCCACAAATAGCCCCTTTGTTTTTGCGACATTGTATGATCTACACCCCTCCCCTGCTCTGCCATGCTCTCCCTCCCCGATGCCCATTTACTGTTGCCGACCTCATCTCCAACAGCCCCAACGTCTCCGTTACTACCCACTCCCATCCAAATGCTTCCCTCTCTGTGATCATAGGGAATGGTGGGGAGAATGGAGGAGAGCTGACGTCTCGTGATACACTTCCTCCTCACCGTCTGATATCGATCTCTAGGGCTGAGACTCTTTGCGTTTTCACGGTGTGGAGAGAGATTAACTCTGTGTCTGACCCAGGGAGTGTGTGATGGGACAGTGTGCAGGGAGAGTCACTCTGTGTCTGACCCCGGGAGTGTGTGATGGAACGGTGTGGAGAGAGATTAACTCTGTGTCTGACCCAGGGAGTGTGTGGTGGGACAGTGTGCAGGGAGAGTCTTCTCGAAAGTTCAGCTCTGAGTAGTTGGAGGTAAAATTATCTGGGAGAGAGAACGAGAAACTGAGAGAGACGGGGAGAGACCAGGAAAAAAAAATGGGGGGAGGGAGGACAGAGACAGCGAGCAGTAAGTGGCGAAGAAAGATTAGGAATTGAGAGGGATAGATGCGGGCGAGAGAGGTATGAGAGGTTGAGGCACAAAAGATGAGAGACAGAGGGAAGACAGGAGCAAGTGCGAGGACACAGAGCAGTAGAGAGAGGGCAAATGGGGTGGATGGAGTGGTGGAGAGAGGGGTATACGATGGGAGCAATGGACGGAAAATTGATAGAATGGGGGGAGTGAATGGGGAGAGAAAAGGTTATGGCGAACGGGAGAGAGAGTGGCGGATGGAGAGGAGGTAAATAAGTTTATGTGACGGTGGATTGAGAAAGGTGAGAGAGAGGGGGAGATTGAGGGCGAGGGAGTGGGTGAGGGAAAGGGGAGAAAGAGTTTTAGAGAAGGCGAGAATGGAGATAGAGGAGAAAAGGGGAAATAGAGAGTGTGGTTAGAAAGAGTAGATTTTGGTACAAATTGCATACAGCTCTCCTTCCACACCGCCTCTCCCACTGTCCTCTCTCCTCACCACTCCTCCCACAGTGTTCCCTCGCCACCGACCATCCCGCAAAGCTCCCTCTTCTGTGTTCCACCTCCGTACCCTCGCTTCATCGCCCTCCCCACACCGCTCCCCCTAATTGCAACCCCGACGTTCGCAGACCGCTCATTCCTCACCACATCTCCTCATCGCCTCCCCATCGGGATCCCTCTGACATTCTCAAACAGGAAATCATTAGGGTCAACTGTGCGCTTGCCCTGAGCTCCCTCGACAGGAACGGACCCATCAGCTAAACACAGTTAAACCAACGAAGATGAAACTGACCGCCATCTGTTCGGACCCGGGGATCAGAGAGGGCCTGGACATTCAGTTCCACGTATGTTACATCAGGTTCAGCTGGGGACCGTACAGTGAGGGTCAGAAACAGGGTGAGGCTCCCTCCACCCGTCCGATCGCACGCACCACGGATCCAACAAAGAATGAAGCTCACCCCCTCCGTTTCTCTGCCCCGCTCGCCCATCGATGGAGAGCGTGAGTCCGTTTTTGCGAACTGCACGTTCATGTAAGTCTCGCTGTCGTCCATTCTGTCGAGGATTCTCTGCGTCTCTGAGCTCAGAAAGGGGAAGCTGCCGTTGTCAGAGGAAGCCTGTGTTGACAGAGGAGGCGGACCGACACCGACAAACACCAGATGAACAGTTGATAGAGAAAGCAAACAGGAACAGGCGGAGGAAGTGGGGGCAGGGAGGAGAGAGACTAAGGGTGTGGGAGAGTGTAATTATGGTACCTTCACACACTTCATGAATCCTGACACCTGGAACTTTCACCACACTGCTGGTTCCATCTACAATGGAGACTGATGCAAAATACCCAGTCATTTCATCCGCCATTCCATTGTTCCCCATTACAAACGATCAGATATCCACTCTCGCCTCTCGTTTATATTTTATGTATCTGAAGAAACTTTTGGCATCCTCTTCAACAGTACTGGGTAGCTTATTCACGTATTCCATCTTTACCCTCTTAATTACTTTTTTAGTTGTCTTATTTTAAAAGCGCTGAAAAACTTCCCAAGCGTCCAATTCCCCACCAACCTTTCCTCAATTATATGCTCTCGCTTTTGCTTTTATGTTGGCTCTGACATCTCTTGTTATCGACGGTTCTTTCATCTTTCCTTTAGAAAACTTCTTCCTCTTTGGGATGTTTATATCCTGTGCCTCCTGGACCGCTTCCCGAAATCCGAGCCATTGCTGTTCTGCCGTCATCCCTGCAGTGTTGTTTTCCAATCAATTCTGGCCAGCTCTTCTCTCATGCCTCTGTAATTCCCTTTATTCCACTGTAATACTGACACATCTACACTTGGCTTCGCCTTCTCAAATATCAGGATGAATTCAATCATGTTATGAGCCCTATCTTAACCTATCTGATGAATTCTGCTCCATTTAACAGCCTCCATCCGAGAATAGCCGAGCCCCATGTGGCCTCAATCATGACCTGATCCAAAAATCTATCTCGTCGGCACTGTAGAAATTCATAGTATGTGGCGTTTAATTCAAGGGGAATGGAATATAAAACAGGAGAGAATATTGAAGACTTAAAAAAACACGGATTATTATCAACAGTTTTGTGCCCCTTATCTCAAGAATGTAAGAATGTATGCATTGTCATTGCGGCGAGTGCACAGACTAGATCGGCTGAATGGCCTGGTTCTGCTCTTGTGTCTTATGGTCTCATGCATTCTTACATCAACCTGATTTTCCCAATCTGCCTGTATATTGTAGTCCCCCATGGCTATCGTAACATTGTTCAACAACTTCCGACCCCATGCCATCTCTTTCCAACGGCTGGATTTAATTTTTTAGCAATGGACAAAGCGGCCCTCTCTGCCCTCCTGCCTGTACTCTCTACACTATGTGTATCCTTGGACATTAATCTCCCAACTATAATATTTCTAGAGCCATGATGCAGTGATGCTTCCCACATTATACCTGCCAATCTGCAACTGTATCCCGTTGACTGCAATTTTCCCGTATTGACAGCCTCTCCTCTCTCCACATTGCGTCTCTTTGTAACCTGTTACCTCAGATTCCGCACTGTTACCCGACTTTCCAACGACAATTCCTGTCTTGTAGCTCAGGACACTCGTCACATCATGCTCAATCTTTTGATTGCTAACTTTGTCTGAATTCTTCCCAACATCTCTCCACTAAATGTTCTGGCGTTCTGCTTCCCACCCGTCTGCAACCCTAGATTCACTCCCACCCTCTGTCTGCAAACCGGTCCTCATTCTGGACTACCGAGTAATCCTAAAACACCACTCGGGAATCCAGCCCTGTAACTTAGCATCTGTCTCCCTGTACTCCCCCAGCACTCATCCTAGCCACGCCTTTGGTACCTAAGCGGGCCAAGACTTCTGAATGTTCACCCTGGCTCTTAAGTATGCTGAGGGCTCGATCTGAGACATCTCGGACCCCGGCAACCGGGAGGCAACATACCATCCGGGAATCTTGTTCTCGTCCATCGACCCTCCTGTCTGTTCCCCTAACTAAGTCATCGTCATTAAACCGTCATTAGCCCCTTTGCCCGCTACCTGTTCCCTTTTGAGTCACAGAGGTCACCTCTCCGACAGTATCCAAAGTGGTTTACCTGCTGTTGTGGAGGATGGTCACACGGGTCCCTGCACTGGCTCCTTAACTGTTATCCCCCGTCTGGCTGTCACCCAGTTTGCTGTGTCCTGCGCCTCTCAATATGCCCTATTTATCACCCCTCAGCCTCTTGAATCAATTGGTCCCTTTGTGGTAGTATCTCAGAAGATCTATATTGCGTCAAGTACATTACCCCGTTACAATTTATCTCTCTCCACAGTGGAGCTATAGCGGGAGCTATTTAACTTGGTCTCTACTGGACCTCGGACCATCTGGACAATAGCAATAACTACGCTGTGGTTTATAGAAACAGCTGAGAGTTCTGCACACTCATTCCCTGAGTTCTAATCAACAAACTCCAAATGCTGGGCGGTTGTATCTACCTCTACAACAGAATGTTTCTTTTCCTCATCAGGAAACCACAGTCAGTGTTGATCGGTGATAAGATTTCCGACTTACAGACAGTGTTGAAGTAGCAGAGAGGCTACAGAAGTACTGAAACAGATCAGGAGAACGGGCAAAGGAGTGGCAGGTGGAATACAGTGCCGCGAAGTGCATGGTCATGAAACTTGGTGGAAGAAATTGAAGTGTAGACTGTTTTCTAAATGGAGAGAAGATTCAACAATCTACGGCGCAAAGGGATCTGGGAGTGCTCGTGCAGGATTCCCTCAGTGAATCTGTAGATGGAGTCGGTGGTGAGGAAGGCAAATACAGTGGCAGCTTTCCTTTCCAGAGGACTGGAATATAAAGGCAATCATCACATCTTCAGCCTTTTTAAGAACCTAATCCAGGCTATTATGAGCGGTTTTGGTCACTTATGTAGGAAAAGATGTGTTGACATTGAGGAGCGTTAAATGGGGGCTCAGGAAAATGATTCCGGGATTGAAAAGCTTATGACATTAGGATCATTTGATGAATCTGGGACTGGACTCAACTGAAAGTCAGAAGAATGAGGGGTGACCTCATTGAAACTGATCTAATGTTGAATGTCCTTGGTGGAGTGGATGGGGAGAGAAGGCTTCCAATGGTGGGAAGACTAACTACAGCGGACACAGCCTCTCAATACAGGGATGACAATTTAGAACGGAAATCAGGAGGAAGTTCATCAGCCAGAGAGGGGTAAATTTGGGGAATCAGAGGCAGCAGGCGGTTGTGGAGGCCAAGTCACTGGGTATATTTAAGAGATCGGTGGAACGAGGAAAGAGATTCTGCTGAGGGAACCTGAGCCGCTGGAGACTGGAAAAACAGACACGAAAAAGATGTGCCTCTGGATTGCTGTCTCAGCCACATGAAAATTGGCATAAGGTAAAGAAGAATAGAGAGTTAGACACCTGGATCAGGGTTTGAGTTCATGGGATATTGTTTCTAGTATTAGGGAAGGAGGGAGCTGCTCCAATGGGACGGGCTACATCTGAAACGTGACTGGACCTGGATCCCAGCAAATCACATAACTAGAGCTGTGGATATGGGGTTTAACCTACATAGAGGGAGGTGTGGTGTGGTCTTAGCAGATTGCAGAAGTAGAGATAAATTACAAAAGAACAGTGTGGATAAAGATAAATTAAAATCATAAAATAAAAACGAGATTAATAAGAGTGGAGTGAAGTGAAGAAAACGCGCTATCTTAGATCCGTTCTGTGCAATGAGAGAGGGAAAATTAGTGATCTTGCAGTTAGAGGTCCTCTTGGAAAGAGTGACCACAGTATGACTGAGCTCCTCATACAAATGGAGGGTGCAAGAGGTCGGTTTAAAACCAGTGTATTATGCCGAAACAATGGAGACAACAATGGGATGGTGTGAACTGGGAACACAGGCTCTGTGGCGGAACGGTTGAGGATCCGGGGAAAACTTTCACAGAGGATTTTTATGGTCCTGAACAGAAGTACATTCCGGTTGAAAGCAAGGAGAGTAAGAGTTGGGAGAGCCAGCCGTGGATAACTCGGGAAATGAAAGAAGGCATCAAACTAAAACGCTCGTGCACACAACGTCGCCAAGTGTGGCGGTAAACCAGAATATTGGGAAATGTTTAAAAAGCAACAGAGAACTGCTAAGCGAGCAATTAAGAAAGATAAGATACACTATGCAAATCAACGAGCACAAAATATAAAAACTGACAGGAAAACGCTTTCTAATTATACAAAGCTAAAAGGCTAATGTGAACGTGCATCCAGGTTTCGCCACGCCCACTCCCCGGAGTGTGGTGAGCTGTCACTTTCCCTTTAAGACTCAGACTGCCAATTTTTGCCCGCCACATTCCTTCCTGGAATGCCTGCAGTTAATGGGCTCCTCAACCAGAGGAGATCCCTTTCTGGTACCAGTGTTTGTGAATCTGTCTTTGGTTTTCTTCAAGGTGTTCTTGTTTATTTCGCATCTGAGTCTGAGTGTTCTCTACACCTTGCTCTGTACTCACCTTCACCACCATCCATAGCACTCAGATACCGAAGGGATGACAACTGTAGGAGTCTGGGAATTTTTCGTCTCTCGCTGAAGATTCGGAAATTTCCCCAGAGGTACAGTGGGGAGGATCAGGATCTGGTCTGGAGCCTGCAACTCAGAGGGTCGCAAGAGGCTGCAGAGGGATGTCGCCCCACCCAGCTCTATCATGGCGAACCCTCCCTTCCATGGCTGTGGGCTGAATTTGAGAGGATGGGGAGAGCTGAATGAAATCCTTTCTGGCATCACAATGTCCATCTCCCTCCATTCCCTGTACATCCACACGCCTGTCAAAGAAGCACTTAAACACCTCTATCGATCTGTCTCACCCACAAACCCTGGCAGCGCATTCCAGTCACCCACGCTGTCTGTGTAAACAAGAGCTTGTCCATCACAGCTCCTATAAGCATAGACCCCCCACCTTAAACTCTGCGGTATTTGAAATTTCTATCCAAGGGGAGAAATGTACAGGTAATCTCGTCTGTCTATGTCTTTCGAAATGAGAAAGACCTGTATCTGCTCACCTCTCTCATTACGCCGCTCCAGGAAAATTTACCGATTGTCTGGTCTATCTGTGTCTCTCGTAATGAAGTAGAATTTAGTCCCAAGGAAATGGTCATTTATTTTTTATTCCTCATTTCCACCCATAGGGCCTCACTTAGACGCGTTCTCATGTCTGTCGTGACTCAGCAGGGCGGTGACATTTTCGCTGCCTAGGATTTTCACCCCTCCTCCTTTAATTCCTTCCACTTTCTGATGTCTAACGCTGGAATTGAATTGAATTGAAATGCAGTGAAACTGTCTCGCCTTTAGATGGCGCACCTTCCTTGAAAGATCCCACTGCGATTTTCCATCATTCGGTCACCTCTCCGACAGTATCCACAGTAATATAACTGTTGCTAAGGGTGAGAGATATCCGGTGGAAGGCAAGAGGTGTAGCAACAAACGTCAGCTCTCCCTCATAAACCCCACAATTGCCTGTGAACACAGTAAGGGAGGCGAAAGGGGCGGCGACCGAGACAGGGATAGTTTTAGGGGATTGAGGAGGTAACGGAGACGTGGGAGGTGCCACAGGAAGGTGGGTGATCAGGAAGACGGGGCGTGTGCAGGGGAGGGAATAGGTCACGGAGACGTGGTAGCCTGTAAGGGAAGGGGGCTGAATGAAAGTGAATCGGTTGTGTGAGGAGTGTGTGACAGAGACAGGGAGCAGTGCAGGAGAAGGAGAGGTTGACGAAGACGGGTTGGGGTTTAAGTGATGGAGTGGGTCACGCGGACGGTGACAGGCGTAGTGAATGTTAGGAATGACCCGGACGGATAATGTGTGCAGGGTAGGGACTGTATCACGGAGAGAGGGTAGCTGGTAAGGGAGGGACGGATGACGGAGACTGGAGTGGGGTAGTGGAGGGAATGTGTGACGGGGACGAGGAGTAGTGTTGGAGAGGGCGTGTTTTACGGATTCGAGGAGGGGTATTGTGGAGGGTGGGTGTTATGAGCGAGGAGGTTTCCTTGTTGCATTGCAGGGTCTGTCAGTGTGTGGGTGTCACTGTGAGGGTCGAGTTCGTATCACGACGAGGGTTGTGTCGGTGGCACAGAAACACTGTAAGGGGTTTTTCAGTGTCCCTTTGACGATGGTGTCGCTGTGTGTCTTTTTCACGGCTTATGTCATCTGCGAATTGGTCGCTCCCTCTGATTGTCAATAAATCGTCAAGTTCCTTGTTCTCCACGACCCCCTGCTCTTCCCACCCGATGAGCTCAAATCACTCTGCTCTTTCTACAGAGCAGAGAACGTAAATCACACAACAGAGCAGACCCTTCGGTCCAAGAGTTGTGATATACCAATTCTGAATTCCTTCTGCCGACACAACATCCGCCCGCCTCCATTCCCCCCCCCCTGTTAAAGAGCCACTTAAACGCCTCTATAGACCTATCCTTTTTTTCCGTAATTACCCTGTATCTAATGGCATTACCACCACCAGATGCAAAGTGGCCCCCGGCACAAATGGCTTGTCCTGTTCGATAGGATGAGATCAAGTACTGCACTCTCTTTGGGACTTTCCGTCTACTGATTAAGGAAACATTCTTAACTGATTAAAAAAACTGTCCAATGTTTCTTTCACGGTATCAGGCTCACAGTCAATACCAAAAATGTTAAGGTCACCCAATGACACAACCTGATGTCTCTTACAACTGTTACGTACCCGTGACACGTGACAGTGGTACCCTTGTCACATGACTGGGGTTGAAGTTATACTGGACTTGAGGTAATGGTCTTGTGATGGTGGAGTGATGTCATTTTCCCGCCAGTAGAGGTCATGTGGCAGGTTTTTTTTTACAGGGTATAAAAGGAAGACCCAGCCTGTCAGGTGGGGCGGTTCCTGGCGGGATTTGCCAAGCTGACTTCATGTCCCTGCGTGATTTAATGTGATGACGCAGTTTAGTTAAAAATGAAGTGTTATATAATGCCTAAAGTTTAAAAGGTCATTGCCAGTAGTTTCTTTGCTGGTGGAGCGTGAAGACAAGAATTTGGAAGATAAAAATCGAGGAGAATCGACTTTCGACGGTGGATTGGTTTCGACCTTATGTGCTTCTCATTCGGAAGGATTTCGTTGACTGTTCTCATGTTAATCTCCGCTGGGATAGCGGGAGATTGAGAATAGTGTGGAAGAAAGTTCAGTACCTTTAAGCCGTTATATTTCATAAAATTCTTCGTGGGAAAGTTCGACGCCGGGGGAATCGAAGGACAACGACGTGGAAGAGAATTTAAATCGCTTTAAAAAGTCTCTCCTTTTAAAAGGACTGTGAGCTTTTGAACTTTCGGCATACTGCTTTAAAGAACTGTTTTTTTTTCAATACCGCTTTAAAGAACTGTTTTTTTCCAATACCGCTTTAAGAACTGTTATGCTGCAACGCTATTAAGAACTGTGAATCTGCCGCACAGCAGCTGAATTCCGGTTACGCTAGTGTTTGTTTACTTTTGGGGGGTTTGTTTTCAGTGTTTAATAAACGTGTTATTTGTTATAAAAACCCTTGCCTAACTCATATATATTTATTGTTGCCTGAATACGTAACACAACAGACGCCGAACGCTCCACAGATTTGTTCCTCTAAATACCCAGACTGTTCGGTGGTCGATAATAAGCTCCATGAACGAGTTCATATCTTTCTTATTCCTCAGTTCCACCTTTAAAACCTCGCCTCAGCCTAAATTATACATACATTAGCGCGGCAAAAACAGCGGTAAACAGGAGGTTTGAGCTAACAAACCTACAACCAAGTCTTACTGATGGCTAAACTACCCTAAAATTCATGCGAATATCATACCTGCGGAGAAACCAACTTCCACATTAGATTATCCCAGTGGAAGTATCATTTAAAATACTTCATGTCAAATTTCAAATTTAATTCATTATTCATGTGATCGAAATGAAACAACTTTGAGATTCGGCACACCCCAAAACCGCAGACACCTCAAATACGTGAGAAATCCGTGTGCATCTCGAAATGCAAAAGCATCCCCACAATTTCAAAACCGTAGACACACACCCGCGAATTAGGTTATCTCAAAAGAATAATTACAGACATTCACAAGATGACAAAATCTGTGTACAAAGAGCCTCACAAATGAATGTGGGGGTTTCAGCGTTTTGGGCTGCGCATGGTGATGCGCACCAATTTGACGAATGCACATGGTGTTGTTCGCTGATTTGTGTTGCCTTTTCGATCACGGGACACACATAGATTTGGTGAATTGACGGATCAAAATTTGAGTGCGGATTTTTAATGTCAAGGCTGCCATTTTCTCAATTGTTTTTTTATTGATTGTTGCTCCCGGAAAATCTGATGTACAAGTGGCGGAGTCCGCGGGTTTAGGGTGCGCACTGAATTTGCGATTGCGCAATTTTATTTTTTGTCGTCGAATGTGGATTGCATACGGTCTTCTGGTTCATGTGGATCTAGGGTTGTGCATGGATTCAGGAGCGTTCTCTAATAAAGGGTTGCAAACTGATTTAGGGGAGTGCTCCGATATAAGGGTGCGCACCTTTATAGTGATAGCAAATTTAGGGTCGTTGTCTCCACGTTTTTGTGAGTGCATATCGATTTGGTGACGTACGTGGTGATACGTGGTGGTTTTTACCAGACAGCCATTTTATGTTTGCAATGAATATCGGTCTGGGTTATCTAATATGCCTGTGGGATGCTCTCGTATTTGAGGATGTGCTCAGATGTGGGGGTGCGGACGGATTTTAGTGATCAGTTAGGGGTGTAGTCTTGAATACGGGGCTGCACACGGATTTGGGTTGACAGGCTGATTTGGGTGTGTCGCCGATCTGCAAAAGGATTTTGGCGCACATATGGCTTGCTAACCTCGAGACGGTCATTTTCTGCATTGGTTGAAATGTTGTTTTGTCTGGGATAATCCATTATGCCTCTCGGGTGTTAGAGAGTTTGGGGTGCGCACCGATTTGGGGTTTGCGTAGATTTAGGGCTGCTTCGGCATATATGAGTGGCAACCGATTTGCGATGCGAACGGATTTAGTGAAATCAGCGGATTTGCGGGTACACACAGATTTGGTCTCTTTAGGAGAGTTTCGGCGAATTCGTGTGCACAGTGATGGGTGGATTTGGAACCACATACGGTTTCTGATTGGGAGGTCGCACAAGATTAGGAATGTATCAACCAATATGGGTGCACAGGACGTCGGTATGGATTTGGGGTGCACACGGGTGCCTGACGATTGGTGATGAGGACAGGTTTAGGCGCGTATGGGTGCTCATGAATTTGTTAGTGTCGTTCGATTTGGGGTTGTGGTGAATCTCAAAGTTATAGTCTCTTTAATAATAGCTGCACTATGTCCTCGCGATTTCTTTAAGGTGAATGCTGTCACTCTAAAGTGACCCTTCCTTTGGGAAAATCAAATGTGTATACGTGAGTATCAGCAGGTTTGGTGATGTACACGGTCTTAGATGCTCCCGGATTTGGGGTGTCTTTGGATTTGTGGTCCTGACAAATCTCACTTTGTTTCATTGATATGTACTTTATTAATAAATACACTTCCGGTTTTCTACTCTGCTCTTGCTGCGATTTTTAAGTTGGAAGTTGCTACTTTCTGAACTATTTGACATTATTTCTCCTCTCGGATAAGTGGGAGGTGTTGAAAGGTTCGGAGTGCGCACCCATTTGGGTGTGCATACGGATTTGGGTGTGCACGTGGATTTTGGATGTCGGAGGAATTGGGTATAATGCCAAAATTCTAATTGTTTCTTTTACAGATACTCGGATAAATAATTCACTTTAACGTTGAGCCTTGTTCATGCTATTTTTTTTAAAGTGGATTAAGCTATCTTGTGAAATATTTGAAATGTTTCTCTCTCTAGGATAAACAACCGTACATATAGTGGCGGACTCGGATTTGGGGTTTCTCAGAGATTTTGACATGTGCGCGGCGAGTTTGGGTACACACGGATTTGGGTGTGTCGGTGGAATGGGGGGGCGTGACGAATAACAAGGTTGTTTCACTTATAGAAACTTTAATAGTAGAACTTGGAAGTTTGTTTTAGATTTTTGAACGCGAAGCTATTTTGTGAACTGTTTGACCTGACTCGTGATTTCGGATAATCCAGCGTGCATGTGGGTTTGTCGTCAGGAGTGGGGTGCATATGGATTTAGGGCGAGCTCTTACTCGGTCATGCACACAGATTTATGGTTGAATACGGACTTGGGAATGTGCGCAGATTTAGGCGTCTGTTGTCTAATATGGAGGTGCACAGGTTACACCCAGATCTGTGTGTGTCAAACGATCTGGAATTGCAGATGCATTTCGGGATGCGTGCTGATTTTGATGTCGAAGCAGTCATTTTCTGATCGATTTGAAATGATTCCCTCTGAGATAATCTATTATGCATGTTGGGGAGTCAGCGTGTATGGAGAGAGCACTGATTTTTGGGATTACGCAGATTTAGGGTGGTGTCGGCACATATGCTCTCACACACCAGTCTGGGGATGCGAACAGATTTAGTGATGTGTCCGACAATACAGAGATGCACACTTATTTGAAAAGCTCATTGATGAGCGAGGAGCGTGCAGGCCAGTATGTGAATGTTTACAGGTTTCGGCAAATATGTCCTCACACACTAATCTGAGGATGAGAACAGATTTAGTGATTTGGAGTTGTTAGATATCTGAAGGTTGTTTCATTCAGAGATAATTTCAGAACCAATGCACCTTGAACTTTTCACCAGTATTCTTGTAACTTTACGCTGGAGGCAGGCATTTTGTGAGCTGTTCGAAATTATTCTTGCCCTGTGACACTGCATGGGGCGTGTAGGTGTGTCAGCGGGTTTGCAATGCCCATTGAATTGAACTTTACACAGAGTTATGGCAAAATAGTCAAACATGTAATGCCTTTGATGGTTGGATCTCAGAAAAATGAGGGGGACGGATGTTGTTGTTGGAAATGATCGAATGTTTAAAGGCATCGATAAAGTAGATGTGGAGAGAAGGTTCCCGGTGGCGGGACAGTCAATACCAGCGGACCCACATCGGAATGGAGGTCCGTCCTTTCAGAACGGAGATTGGGAGTGTCAGGTATACGTAAATGTGTGTGGTAAAACCATCAGCAGCAATAGAACAGACCTGGTGTCTGGTTTTCCTGTTAGCAAACATTATTCAATTAGCAACCACTTAATATAACATCTTCAACCAGGTAAATCGAAAGTTAGCAGATTTATGCTGATATAGGCGAATAAAATAAAGTTCCCAAACTCATTCAAGTTCGGCTGGCAAGAGTTACAGTCTGACGATGGTCTGTAAGAAAGTTCAGTTCAATCCACAGAACTGTGGTGAGAGAGAGGTATTTGTAATCTGAATAAACAGGGGTCGTCGGTCTTGCCGTTCTCCTCTGAATTCTTCAAGTTAGTCAAATGTGACTCCCCTAAGGGGACCGTCTTCAGTGGAAAATATACTAACCCAGGTCAGGGTTAATCACACAGGTAGTTTGCACAGTGTCACCCTTGCACTCACTGTGACGGCCTCTGATCAATCTCACTTGATCGATCCTCAACTCACCCTCGTGTGCACTCGAAGAGTTCATCCAGTGACTCCTTCGTCACCAGCCTCTGTGAGTCTCTTCTGTTTGTCTGCGAGAAAGACAGTTGACCTCACACACGCTGAACATCAGCTGTCCATCACGTAACTCCTCCTCTCTCCCCATAGCAACTTGGGCAGCAGCAGAAGACAACTGCTTTTCGTAACACTGTATTCCGTCTCTCTCTCTCTCTCTCTCTCTCTCTCTCTCTCTCTCTCTCTCTCTCTCTCTCTCTCTCTCTCTCTCTCTCTCTCTCTCTCTCTCTCTCTCTCTCTCTCTCCTTAAAGGTAGAGTCCATAACGAATGAAACATAACATCCCATCACAGGAGGAATTTATTTCCTCACAGTATGGTTAATGTGTAGAACAGGTTACACAGGCGGCTATGGAGTCTGACTTTAGATATATTGAAGTCAGAGGTGGACAGATTGTTGATTACTCAGACCATGAAGGAATACGGTGAAAAGGTAGGAGATTGGGGCTGAGGGGGACCTGGATCAGACATGATGAAATGGCGCAGCAGACTCGATGGCCTAATTCTGCTCCGATATCTCATGGTCTGATTTTCGGTTCCTGTGTTGCCGGGTGTCAGCATCTCAGTGGATCTGTCCTGGGTGCCAACCGAGAGTGCGGGAGAGGGAGGGATTGACCGAGACGGAGGAGAGGAATAGTAGGAGAGGTACGAACAACTGAAATGGTTAGTGGTGCACAGTAAGGGGGAGTCACGGAGTCGGGGAAGGTTTTAGCGGATGGATGCGGTAACATAAAACGGTTGGGATGTCAGAGAGGGATGAGATGACGGAGACGAAGAAGGTTGTAGTTGAGTAAGTATTCGAGTTGAGAAGTCACCTCGCAGTTGAAAAAGACGTTCGAGAGGGGCTTCAGGTTCGGTTCTGCTCGCCCCCTTCTCTTCTGTGACCTCTGTCTCGAAAGCCAATGTAAGAATCATCCCTCAGGTGGGTGAACCCTCGCAGGTCATCGGGTTCCGAATGTGTCCCTGGTAGGGCACTGAAAACATTTGCCACCAACAGGCTGGACTGTTCAAGGACTCGGTGGTGATGAAGGCTAATAAAAGGTTCGCATTCATTTCCCGGGCAAGGTTTTAATTTTAAGTCTCATTTAGAGTGTGCGTAGCTGTCACTTTCCCTTTAAGACTCGGACTGCCAATTTCTGCCTGTCACAATCCTTCCTGGAATGTCTGTAATTCAAGAGCTCAGTGCTCAACCGTAGGAGATCCATTTCTGGGGCTGTTGGTTGTGATCCGACACCTACCAGTATTCTTATGAAACAGCGCTTGGGCTCCAACGTACAAGGTTCATCTTTGCCAGAAAACAGCCTGGCCGAATCCACACTTGCCAGATCATTCCTGCCGCCAAAGATGTCAGCCTTCATTCAATTTAGAACTAAACCCGATGTCATAAATACCCTTTTCATAATCACCTTGAATCTAATCGCAATATCATCACGAGATGCAAAATGGTCACCTGCCTTGTTCCATTCCGCAGGAGGAGATCCAGTATTGCACTCTCTGGTTGGAATTATCTACCTACGATTAAGGAAACTTTCTTGAAAACATTTGAGAAACTACCCCACTGGTCCTTTCACGGAATGGAGCTCACAGTTAATACCTGTTAAAATTACCCAATATCACAACCCAATGTTTCTCTACAGATTTGTTCCTCTGAATCCCCGGGACTATTTGGTAATTGAAAATATCACCCCATGATCGAGATCTTACCTTTCTTATTCCTCAGTTCCTCCCAAAAAAGCTCACCATGACGGGATCCCCAGTCTGTCCTGACTGAGCACCGCCGTGACATTTTCCCTGACTGTAAAGCCGCCCCTCACCTTTGATTTATTTGCTCATTAGCGCGACTAAAACAGCCGAAACCCGAAATATTAAGCTAACGGTCCTGCCTCTCCTGCAACCAAGTCTCACTATTGGCTACAATGCCATACTTCCAGACTTTGACCCCCGTCCTGAGCTCATCTGCCTTTCGTACAATATTTACTGCATTGAAACGTAAGCAGCTCAGAACGTGAGTCCCAACAGGCTCAACTTTTTGCTTCCTGACTTCATCTGAGGCCTTAAGGACATCTGTTCCAACAAGCTTTCTTCTATCTGTGATGGCATTAGGGTTTTCATCGACCTGCATTTCTGGTTTAATGTCCACACCACCCACCTTTTCTGGCAAACATTCCCGCTGAGATATTATTTCAACTCAAGTTGTTGTGTAAACTGAGAGAGCTGCTCGCTGGCAGAGGAAGTGAAGGAGCTGCACACGGTAGAGCGGTGTGGCGTGGCCTCCACGCAGGAGTCTGTGCTACCGCCCAGTGTTCGCTCGGCAGAAGACAGGCTCTGTTGTGGTCGACTGCAGATATCAGTGGTATTCAGTTGACCGAAGGCTTCAAACTGCGTGTTTCTTTTTCTATTTTATACATATTTCTGTGCCTTCTGCCGTGTCTGAATGCTGACAATGTGTTTTGCACCTTGTTTATGGAGTAAAGCTGTCTCGTTTGGCTGTATTCATGGATGTTTATGTGTCGTCCTGACCTGTGAGACATATCTCCACTTGGTTATTTTAACCTGTCTCCCCCGACCAGAGGCATACTAACTGGTTTACCTGTTATTGAGCCGCTTGGCCACAGGGGCACGCTGTACTGGGCCTGGATGTTTAACCTCTTTGAATCTCCGGACCGTCACCCAGTTTCCTGCGAACTGAACATTCGGTCTATTTTCCTCCCAATATGACCTGACAGAGAGTCATCGTATAACAACAAGCTGATGAGAGGCATTGATCGTGTGGACAGTCAGAGGCTTTTTCCCGGGGCTGAAATGGTTGCCACTAGAGGACACAGGATTAAAGTGCTGGGGAGTAGGTTCAGAGGAGATGTCAGGGGTAAGTGTTTTACTCAGAGAGTGGTGAGTGCGTGGAATTGTCTGCCGGCAACGGGAGGTGGAGGCGGACACGATAGGATCTTTTAAGATACTTTTGGATAAGTACATCGAGCTTAGAAAAATAGAGGGCTATAGGTAAGCCTAGTAATTTTTTGAAGCTTGGGACGTGTTCGACATAACATTATCTTCCTATAGTTCTATCTTTGTTTTCTTTTGCTGATGAACCCGCCTTGCGGATTGGTTGTTGTTCAAACAGCTCCAGGAGACAGAACACCCACACACAGCGATTCAGGAACAGCTTCTTCCCCTTCTCCATCGCATCTTTCAACGCGTCAGCAGGAACTCGACATTTCTGCGGTGTTTATTAATTTTTGCAATTTACATTAATTGTACATCTTTGCTCCGTACTGAAGCTTCAAAAGAACAAATTCCAGTCCTTATAAGCTTTAGATAACAATTGAAATAGCGATTCCGGTGGAAAACATTCAATGGGGTGGACAGGACACTTGGCACGCTGGTCACACTGAATACAGGAGTCGGCAGGTCACGCTGCCGTGGTACAAGACGTCGGTGAGACCGCCCTGATTTAGAAAAAAATGTCAGTGAACTGGATATATTGTACAGTGAGTTCTACGGGGATATTGCCGGAAGTCGGAGGACTGAGTTATGGTGGGAGGGAGGTAAGGTTGGGACTTTATTCCCTGGAGCGTAGTTATAACCTTACAGAACACCATAAACCCGAGTGGGGCACAGACAGAGGGGATGTGGACAGATTTTCACCCAGGGTTGGGTTATCGAGAACTAGACGGCACAGGATTGAGGTGAGAGTGAGTGGAAAGCAGAAAGAGAGGGAAAGATCAGGGAGACCGAGTGTTTAGAGAGAACGGGGAAGGGAGGTAGAGAGTGCCTGGGGGAGGGAA
This sequence comes from Hemitrygon akajei, assembly GCF_048418815.1. Taxonomy (NCBI): domain Eukaryota; kingdom Metazoa; phylum Chordata; class Chondrichthyes; order Myliobatiformes; family Dasyatidae; genus Hemitrygon; species Hemitrygon akajei. Next base: position 7,862,313 of record NW_027331928.1, read on the forward strand.
GGGAAGAGAGGTGCAAGAGGTGGGTAGAGGGAGCAGAGAAAGTGCGTGCGGAGAAAGTTGGAGGGAATAAGGGGAGCTGAAGGGTAGAGAGGAAGGTCGAGGGAACTAGGAAGAGCGGGACGGGGTGAGTGGCGAGAACGAAGGGGATAGACGGCGAGAGGGCTTTATCGGTGTCTGGTGGGGAGAATATGATGGCGACAAGAGGAGGAGATGGAGTAGGAGGGAGGGGCAGAGAGGGTGCGGAGCGAATTTGAAAGGATTTAGGAGTGATAGTGAAGGGGAGTGAAAGAGGACAAAATGTGTTGGGTCACTTGATTCATGTCGACTCCACTGGCTGTTGACAGAGATCCTGGATCTTTTCAGGAATATCCGGGAACAAAGGTGCCGACTTCTCGCAGATGAAACGCCGAACACGATCACAAGGGCTACCTCTTAAGTACGACTCGCAGTATATGCAGACGGACGGCCCCGGGGACACATTGTACAGGAGGGCCAAGCTCACAGTCCTGTCCAAGAGGGTTAAACAATTTCAACAGAGACAAAACAGCTCCAGCAGAGAACCCGAGCCGAGACCGTCCACAAGTTAATCCCATGAAATCGCTCTCACCAAACAGCCTGTGTCAGTCCCCAAACTCATCCCACTAATCCACTCTCTCCCCACAGCCCCGTGTCAGTACCCAGACAAATACCCAGTTACAATGTCTCCCCACAGCCCTTTGTCCCCCAATCTAATCCCACCGAACTTCTTCCTCACCACAGTCCACTGTGAGTCCCCATACGAATCGAACAGGTCCAACTTCTCCCCTCTGATCTGTCTCAGTCCCCGAACAAACCCCACTGTCCCACCGTCTCACCGCAGAGTTATGTCTGTCTCGAAATGAATCCCACTGTTCCACACTCTTTCCTCAGCCCAGTGCCGGAGCCAGGTTAATCCCGTTGCCCCTTCCTCTACCCAGAGCTTCCAGTCTGTCTCCTAACATATCCCACTACACCGCGCTCTCCCCTCAGCCTCTGGTCCGCCTCCAGACTTATACCACTGGCACCCTCTCCCCCACATCCTTGCGTCAATCCTCAAACTAATCCCGTTAACCCACTGTGTGCCACCGCCCTGTATCGGTCTCCAAACTAATCCAGTTTTCCTTCTCTCACCCTTCAGATCTAAGCCACTAACTAAACTAATCCCAGTGTTGCTCCCACCCCTCACAGCTCGGCAAGTGTCTCCAAAATAACCCCACTGCACCGCGCTCTCTTCAGCGACATGCGTCAGTACCAGAATAATTCCTGTGTACTGATCTTTCGCCGCTGAACCTGCCAGTTTCCGAAATATTCCTACTGCCCTGTCCTTCCCCGACAGACACGTGTCGGTCCCAAAATGCTCCATTGTACCATCCTACCCCAGTGAATCACACAACCCTATACCTAGTCTACAAACAAATCCCAAAGCCGCTCCCCGTTTCCACAAAACCACTTCATTAAGTAAACAAACCCCATCCCCCACCCCAAAGATCGGTCCAAATCTCACCCGACTTCGCATTTTCCAATCCAGTATGCATAGGTTAGATACAAAACACTGTGCGATACAAAACTCTGGGAAAATAAAATTATTTCATTAATGCCAAGAATTGAAAGTTATCTACGTAGCTTCTCTCTGTTGATAACGACAGGAATCTGTGATGGTTGGTTCACTCTGTGTATGACCCCGGGTGTGTGTGATGGGACGGTGTGGAGGGAGATTCACTTTGTGTCTGACCCCGGGAGTGTGTGATGGGACGGAGTGGAGGGAGATTCACTCTGTGTCTGACCCCGGGAGTGTGTGATGGGACCGTGTGGATGAAGATTCACTCTGTGTCTGACCCCGGGAGTGTGTGATGGGACGGTGTGGAGGGAGATTCACTCTGTGTCTGACCCCGGGAGTGTCTGATGAGACGGTGTGGAGGGAGATTCACTCTGTGTCTGACCCCGGGAGTGTGTGATGGGACGGTGTGGAGTGAGATTCATTCTGTATCTGACCCCGCTGGTGTGTGATGATTCCTGTGTTACTGTGGGATCTTCTCGTGCTGTGACACATACCGCTTCATCCCTTGAATTGATTTCCAGCAGCCTTGAATCACGGTTTGAACATTCTTGAATCGCTTGTCGGAAAGATGTCTCAAACTTGGATGCGTAATAACACCGATCTTTATTTGTGACCCAGTCCTCGGAACACGTTTGCTCTGAAAATCAGGGACAAGGAGCGGTGACACACCCGGCTGACACACAGAGTAAATTTCCTTCCAGGCGGTCCCATCGCGCACTCCCGGGGTCAGACACAGAGTGAATCTCCACCAACACCGTACCATCACACACTCCCGGGGCCAGACACAGAGTCAATCTCCACCAACACTGTACTATCGCACAAATTACAAGCATCAGTCATAGTGAAGTTCCCTCCAAACCATCCATCTCGCACTACCGGTGTCAAGACACCGAGTGAATTCCGTACCACACTGTCTAATCGCACACGCCCGGGGAGAGACACAGAATCTCCAGTCAGCCACCGATTGAGGCTGCCTCTACCCCTCCGCTGAAACACTCTCAAACTGATGCTCACTCCACACCGTCCTATCACACACTCCCGGGGTCAGACACAGAGTGAATCTCCCTCTGCACCGTCCCATCACACACTCCCGGGGTCAGACACAGAGTGAATCTCCCTCCACACCGTCCCATCACACACTCCCGTGGTCAGAGACAGAGTGATTCTCCCTCCACACCGTCCCATCACACACTCCCGGAGTCAGACACAGAGTGAAGCCACCTCCACACCGTCCCATCACACACTCCCGGGGTCAGACACAGAGTGAATCTCCCTCCACACCGTCCCATCACACACTCCCGGGGTCAGACACAGAGTGAATCTCCCTCCGCACCGTCCCATCACACACTCCGGGGACAGACACAGAGTGAATCTCCCTCCACACCGTCCTATCACACACTCCCGGGGTCAGACACAGAGTGATTCTCCCTCCACACCGTCCCATCACACACTCCCGGATTCAGACACAAAGTGAATCCCCCTCCACACCGTCCCATCACACACTCCCGGGGTCAGACACAGAGTGAATCTCCATCCACACCGTCCCATCGCACACTCCCGGGGTCAGTCACAGAGTGAATCTCCCTCCGCACCGTCCCATCACACACTCCCGGAGTCAGACACAGAGTGAAGCCCTCTCTGTACCGTCCTGTCACAAAGAGTGAAACTCTCTGTGCACGGTCCCATAACACCCTTCAGAGTTCAGACATTGGGTGAATCTCTCTGGGCACTTCCCATCACACAATCCCGCTGTCAGACACAGAGTGTACCTGGAGCCATACCGACCGACCAAAGAATCTGTAATGTTACCACTCACAATCCGCTGTCAGACTCAGAGTGAATCCACATCCACAACGTCCCATCACACTCTCCTGGATTCAGTGATAGAGTGAAACTTCCTCCACGCAGCCCCATCACACACTCACCGGGTCAAACACACAGTGAATCAGCCTCCACACCATCTCTTCACACACTCCCGATGTCAAGCACAGAGTGACACTTCCTCTCTCCATGACTGCCCTGTGATGAGGAGCGGGTGAAAGAGGGGGATGATGCCTCACCTCTTCTGCTGGTCAAAAATTCACAGATTTGAGCCTTGGTTTTGTTGACAGATCTGTACGTAGTTTCCATCTCCGTGAACTGGTAACTGAGGTCGCTGTGCATTAGTTTCAGATCGGACAGTGTAGAGTTGAGCACAGAGAGATTCTTGATACAGGTTCTCCGGGAGAGATCCAGTTGGGAATTCTCGGATATCTTCGATTGAAGGGTTGAGTTTCTCTCATGGTAGTTTCGGTCGGAGGTGATCTCTGACTGTGGAATCTGTGATACTGAGAGACATGGTAAAGGATGTTTACACGTGAGTCAGCGTCACGCTACCGAACGGGTCACAGAGAGTGTTGCGTCAATGTCACGGTGAAGGGTGTCACAATGATGGATGTACTTGTGGCACAGTGAGAGACGTCGGCGCCACCTTGAGACAGACAGGCAAAAATATTGATCCCGAGGGAAATTGGGTAATCCCGAGGGAAATGAGAGGCGTGTCTGTATCATGCTGAGGGGTATATCAATGTCCCGATGCAGATTTAGTTCATGTTACAATGGGGGTCTATATAAGTATCCTGTCGGTCAATCCGAGTTGCGGTGAGGAACGTGTCGGTGTCACTGTGACAGGTGTTTAGGTGCCCTGGCCCGAGTTGTGCCGGGTCACAATGAAGTGCTTCTCGATGTCGCGGCGTGAGAAATCTCAGAGTGAGGAGCGTGGAGATGCCACGGCGGGTGGAGTATCTGTGTCATGGTGTGGGGTGTGCTGGTCTCAAAGAGAAGGGTGTATCTGTGTCACGGTGAGAGGCATGTCATGGCGACGGTGGGTGTGACAGTGTCACGCTGAGGTATGCATCGACTTCACGGGGTGAACTACGTAGGTTTTGCTGTGAATTTCGGAGTCGCCATCGCGGTGAGTGGTTTACCTGTGTCAGGGTGAGGTGAGGGTAATTGCCTCAGTGAGCGGTGCATTTGTGTAATGTTGAGGGGCGACACCGTTTCGGTGAGGGGAGTTACAGTGAAGCGTGAGTCCTTGTCACGGTGCGGAGCTGGACGGGTCAGGCTGAAGAACTTATAGATGTCACTGTGAGTGGTGTCTCAGTGTCACAGTAAAGGGATGTCGGTGTTCCTGTGGTGTTTTACAAAAACAATTTGTTTACAACCTGCCTCCATTTGGAGCCCGTTCGGCTGACCATGGGTCGAGAGCCCGGCAACAGTCACGATAATGGCGGACGTAACGAGGCGGAGTAGGCAGATCCTACGGTTCGATCTATTTCCCATGTTCTCTTTCAGTGTGTGGGTGAATTCAGCCGTGTCCCCCACTGGGACTCTCTTCCCCCCACCAGCCGCGGTCTCTCCTTCCACCACGATCACACCTCCCTCTCTCAATCTCAGTTACATTGAGCCTCATCGCTGAGAGTCCAAATCCCTTGACTTTCCAGGGCTGACAAGCGTCTCTCTGATTCCAGAGATTTTGTCACCTCTCCCGAATGTGATCGATTAAGTTGGAACCGTGGGCGTTTGACTGGGTCCCTCAGGGGAGGCTTATCCGGAAGATTATGATACATGGGATCCACCGGGAATTGGCCGTCTGTATTCAGAGTTCATTATGTTTCGGCGTCACGGTGAGGTGGGAGTCGGTGTCACGGTGTGGACGTGACAGTGTCATGGTGGGAGCTGTGTCCCTGTCACGGTGAGGGTAGCGTCAGCTTCACCGTGAGGGTCGTGACAGTGTCACGGCGCGGAAGGTGTCGGTATCAAGGTGAGGTACTTTTGTGACACGTTTAGCGACGTGTCTGTGTCATTGTGAGGTTTTACACTAGCGTTCCATTCCACACTGTTAGTTTATGGTCTGACTCCAACCGGAATCCGTTCGACTCACCATGGATCGAGAGCCCGACCACTGCCACGATGAGGACGAACGTAACTAGGCAGAGTAGGCAGATCTTACGGTCCGGTCTATTTCCGATGTTCTCGTTCGGCTCCTGTTTATGGGGACCTGTGGAGAGACCATTCAAATAAACAGAAGGAGAATATGGTGAGAGTGAGAAGGGAGCGATGCGGGGGTGGGAAAATGTGAGAGAATGGGGGAGAGGAAACGGGAAGAGAAAGGAGAGAGGGAAATGCCGCGTGCGATGAGGAAGCGATATCAGGAGTGTCTCCGGAGTGGGATGTGTGAGAGAGACAGCGAAAGAGTGGGGGAGAGAGGCCGAGTGAGGGGAGAAAAAGTAGGAGAGAGAGAGGGGGGAGACAAAGGGAGCGAGAGAGAGGGGGTGAGAAAGAGTAGAAAGAGAGAGTGTCACGGGTTTATTATTTTTCTTAGCTGTCGGCCGACAGTGTTGTCCAGGATACCTGCCGTCTGCTGCAAGGTATCTCACAATTTGGTATGATACCCTCAATCCAAACCAACCATTTACATTCTCATCCAGATCGTTTATATACATCACAGACAGGAAAGATCCCACCCACATCCATAGATACAGGTCACTTCATTGGAGTAGAACAAGGTTACTCAGTCACAGAACGCAGAATAAAGTGTCGAAACTACAGAGAAATTGCAGTGCAGGCAGACTATAAGTTTCAAGAGCCGCGAAGAGGAAGATGTGAGGCCAAGAGTCATCTTATCGTGTTTGGGGTCCGTTCAATAGTCTGATTACTGTATTGTAGAAGCTGTCCTTGAGCCTCCTGATACATGCTTCCGCATTTTCCCTCCGACGGGAGGGTGCAGAAGACAGAATGTCCGGGGACCCTTAATGATGCTGGGTGCTTTATCGGAGCAGCGGTATGTGAAGAGAGAGTTCATGGAGGGGAAGCTGGTTTCAGAGCTGGGCTCAGCTCGTTTCACTACGCTCTGCAGTTTCTTGCGGTCATGGGCGGATCAGTGTTTATATTTTTAGTGAGGAACCAGGACATTTCATGAGAACAGGGTAGTAGACATGGTGAACAGGGAAGAAAATAAAATACTTTTTTTTCACTTGGTAGTCTCCTCTGTGTAATGGTGTGGGACCCAGGGGAAGTTGACTGACTGATATGTCCGGATTGATAGTTATAATGGACGCTTGACAAGTCCCGTATCAGGATCCCAGATGGTAGATCACTCTGGAAGATGAGAGAGAGGAATGTAGGGAGAGACCGAGAAGGAATTGAGCGGCGAGACTCGGCGGGAGAGGGAAGGATAGGGAGAGTGGAAGAGACACGAGTGAAGGAGATGACAGTTGGCGTGAGACCCAGGGAGATTTGTCGGGCTGATTTGACTGGGGAGGACAGAGCAGGAATTGGTAGTAGATATACTCTACAGAAACTTGAACAAGGCTATTCACAAGGTCTCAGATGGTAGACTGGTCTGGAGATGGTGTGGAACCGATGGAGATCTGTCGATTAATTTGATTGCGGCGGACAAATCAGGTCGTGCTGCTGGATCTAATGTACATAGATTTTAACAAGGCCCCGGATGGTATACCGCTCTGGGAGATGCAGTGAGGGATGGATGATCAGGTATACAATTCGTTAGGCGATAGGAGACAAAGTTTAAGGCTGAAACTCGTTTCTCAGACTGGAGGCCCGTCACCAGCGTTGTTCACCGGGGGATCGATGGTGGCTCGAATGATCTTTGTCAACTATTTCGACAATTTGTAACAGATTATACAATACGCGGTAGGTAAGCTTGCACACGGCATTAACGTGGATGGCGTTTTAAACAGTGAAGACATTTATCTATTACAGTGGGATCTCGATTCGCCGGGGAAGTCGGCCGAGCAGGAGCACGTGCTGTTTACTTTGAGCTGTCGTACTTCAGGAGGACAAACGTAGGGACCCAGGGCTACAGCTACACTGTCAGAAACATGGAACATTACAGCACAGAAACAGGCCTTCTGTCCATCCTGGCTGCGCCGATCATTTTTCCACATAGTCCCACAGACGGGCACCTGGACCATATCGCTCCAATACACCTCTCATCCATGTACCTGTCCAAGTTCTTCTTCAAATTTTTAAAGTGAGCCCTTATTTACTGCTTCATCTAGCAGCTCATTCCACACGCCCAACACTCTCTGTGTGAACAGGCCCCCACTAATGTTCCCTTTAAAATTTCCACCTTCACCCTTAACCCATGTCCTCTGTTTTTTTTTTCTCCACTAGCCTCAGTGGAAAAAGCCTGCTTGCATTCACTCTATCTATACCCATCATACATTTATATACCTCTGTCAAGTCTCCCCGCATTCTTCTACGCTCCAGGGAATAAAGTCCTAACCTATTCAAACTTTTTCTGTAACTCAGATTCTCAAGTCCCGGAAACAACCTTGAAAACCTTCTCTGCACTTTTTCAACATTATTAATATCCTTCCTGTACTTCTGTGACCACAACTGCGCACAATACTCCAAATTCGGCCTCACAACTGCCTTATACAACCATAACATTCCAACACTTGTACTCAATACTTTGATTTATAAAAGCCAATGAACCAAAATCTCTCTTTACTCCCCTATCTTCCTGTGACGCCACTTTTATAGAATTTTCTATCTGCATTCCTAGCTCCCTCTGTTCTACGGCACTCGTCAGTGCCCTATCATTTACCTTGTATGTTCTAACTTGTTTTATCTTAAAGTGAATATCTCACATGTGTCTGTATTAAACTCCATCTGCCATTTTCAGCCCATTTTTCCAGCTGGTCCAGATCCCTCTGCAAGCTTTGAAAACCTTCCTCTCTGTCCACTACACCTCCAAGCTCTGTATCATCAGCAGATTTGCTGATCAAATTTGCCACATTATCATCCAGATCATTGATATTGATGACACATAACAATGGAAACAGCACTGATCCCTGTGACACACAACTATTCACAGGCCTCCACTCAGAGTAGCGATCCTCCACTTCCACTTTCTGACTTCACCCACTGAGCCAATGTCTGATCCAATTTACTACCTCACCATGTATACCTAGCGACTGAATCTTCCTAACTACCCTTCCATATGGGACCTTGCCAACGGATCACTGAAGTCCTTGTAGACAACATCCACTGCCTTCCCTTCATCCACTTTCCCTGTCACCTCCTCGGAAAACTCCAATAGATTTGTTAAACATGAGCTGCGACGCACAAAGCTGTGTGGATTCTCCCTAATAAGTCCCTGTCTACCTAAATACTTTAGATCCTAACTCTTAGTACGTATTCAAATAATTTCCCTACTACCGACGTCAAACCTACCGGCTATTAATTTCCCGGATTAATTTTCGTGCCTTTTTTAAACAACGGAACAACATGAGCTATCCTCCAATCCTGCGGCATCTCACACGCAGATACCGACATTTTAAATATATCTACCAGGGCCCCTGCAATTTCAACACTAGTCTCCTTCAAGGTCCTGGGGATTTATCTACTCTGATTTGCCTCAAGATAGCAAGTACCTCGTCCTCTTCAATGTATAGGCTCCATAACATCACAACTTGTTTGCCTTATTTTCCTTGACTCTATGCAGGTTCCCTTTGTAAATACAAGCGCAAAAAGGCCATTTAAGATCTCCCCCATTGCTATTGGTTCCAAACATAGCCGATCACGCTGATCTTCAAGATGACCAACTTTATCTCTTACTATCCTTTTGCTCTTAATATACCTGTAGAAGCTCTTTGGATGTTCTTTCACCTGGACTACCGAAGCTACCTCCTGTCTTCTTTTAGCCCTCCTGAATTCTTTCTTAAGTATTTTTGCACTTTGAATACTCCTCAAACACCTTACTTTTGTTTTATGTTTCCTACACATGTCAAACATCTCTCTACTCTTCTTTATCTGAGTTCCAGTATCACTTGATAAACAAAGTTCTTTATTCTTATTCACTTTGGTTTTAATCCTGACAGGAACATACAATCTCAGCACTCTCAAAATTTCTCCTTTGAAGGCCTCCCACTTACCAATCACATGCTTGCCAGAGAACAACCTGTCCCAATCCACGCTTTTTAGATACTTTATCATTTATTCAAATTTGGCCTTTTTCAGTTTAGAACCTCAACCCGAGGACCAGATCTATTTTTATCCATGATGAAGTCGAAACTAATGGCGTTATGACCACTGGAACCATGGGAGTCACAATCAATACGTGGAAAACTGAAATTCCCTACTATTACAACTTCATGTTTCCTGCAGTTGTCTGCTGTCTCTATGCAGATTTGCTCCTCCAATTCTCGCTGACTATTGGGTGGTCTATCATACAAGCCCATTAATGTTGTCTTACATTTCCGTTTCCTCAGCTCAACACATATGGCCTCGTAGACAAGCCCTCTAATCTGTATTGCCTGAACACTGCTGTACCATTTTCCATGACTTGTAATGCCACCTCCCTCTGCCTCTATCACGTCTGAAACATCGGACCCTGGAACATTAAGATGCCAGTCCTGCCCCCCGTAGCCAAGTTTCACTAATGGCTACAATGTCATAATTCCGCGTGTCAATCCACGCCCTCAGCTCGTCAGCCTTCCCCACAATACTCCTGACATTGAAATAGACACACCTCAGAAGATCTTTACCATCAAACGTAAACCTTCTATTTGTGATTTTGCATGAAAATTTAACATCATTTATTTTTACCACCGCTCCACTATCTGCGCTAGTACTCTGGTTCCCATCCCCCTGCAAATCTAGTTTAAACACTCCCCCCTTCCCGCCAATAGCACTAAAAAACCTCCCTGCAAGGATATTGGGTCCCTTGCAGTTCAGATGCAATCCGTCTCTCTTATACGTGTCTCACCTGCCCCAGAAGTGTTCCCAATGTTCAGGAAATCTGAAACCCTGCCCCCTACACCAGTTCCTCAGCCACGTGTTCATCCTCCAGTGCATCCTATTCCTTCCCTCACTGGCACTTGGCACAGGTAGCAATCCAAATATTACTACCCTCGAGGTCCTGCTGTTTAAATTCCTACGAAACTCTCTATACTCACTCATCAGGACCTCCTCACTCTTTCTTCCTACGTCATTAGTACCGATGTGAACCAGGACATCTGGCTGCTCATCCTCCCATTTCAGAATGCAGTGCACTCGATCAGAGAAATCCCTGACCCTGGCACCTGGGAGGCAACAAACCATCCGAGAGTCTCTGTCGCGATCACAGAACGTCCAGTCTGTCCCTCTAACTGTCCAGTTCCCTATCACTACCGCACTCCGCTTCTTCCCTACTCCCTCTGCACTGCAGAACATGACTCAGTGGCAGAGATCCGGCTTCCGCAGCTCGTCCCAGGTAAGTCATCCCCCCCAAGAGTATCCAAATCAGTATACTTGTCGTTCAGGGACTGGCCACAGGGGAGTCCTGCTTTGCCTGCCATTTTCCCTTACCTCGCCTGACGGTAACTGTGCGCCGCTCTTTTGGCTAATTGCCTTCCTGTAGCTACTATCTATAAACTCCTTATTCTTCCTGATAGTCCGGAGGTCATCCAGATCCTGCTCCAGTTCACTTACGCGGTTTGTTAGGAACCGCAGCTGTATGCACTTCTTGCAGGTATCGTTGTCAGTGACAGCAGTTGTCTCCCTGACATCCCACATCCTGCAAGAGGAGCATTCCAACACCCTGCCTGTCATTCTCTTCACCGTAAACAAACAAATCAAAGAATAGCGAAACCTACCCTCGCCTCTGCCTGTTCACGGCGAAGCCAGTTGAGCCAAAGCCGTCCCACTCTGACTCAGTCCACTCCGACGATGGCCGTTGTATTTGCTAGTCTTTTATTTAAAAACCTTTGGTGCTTTACGTCACGGGCCTGCGCAGTCTAGCCACTTTTCCCCAGTTCAGTTAATAAAAATGGCCTCTTTCATTGAAAGTTGAGTCACAGCTGTACAGGGACCGTTGAAGGTGTAGTAGAACAGAGAGTACCAGGGGTACAGGTACACGGTTCCCTGAAATTGGAGAAGATTTACGAGGATCTTGCAGTGACTGAGTTATGGAGATAAGTGAGGCACTTTGGGACGTTATACCACGGATCGCAGAGCTGACCTTACAGAGTTGTATAAAACCACATGGGGCACAGACAAGGTGAATGCACAGAGTCATTATTCTCTAGGCTTGTAGAATGCAGGACCAAAGCTCTCAGGGATAATGTGATAGCAGTAGGTGATGTAACTGGGAACAAGAGTGACATTTTTGTTTTTACCCGGACAGTGGTCCGTCTGTGGGATTCAGCTGCCAGAGGAAGTGGTCGAAGCAGATGCATTAGAACGTGAACACTTGTGCGTAAAGCACGTGACCCCTTTAGAGTGATCTCATTATTGTGAACTCTGACCTGCCTGTGTAGCCACTGACATTCCCGCGGGTCCCGATGCAATGGGAGGATCTTCGTACCCTTCACTGAGATGTTCTTCTTTTGGAAGTTTCAGCACTGAGTAGGTGGAGTTCGGTCCGTCTGAGAGAATGAGAGAGAGAAATAAAAGGAGGAGAGACCGGTGGAGAATATACGTTGCCCATCGGCGTTGTCAACAGAGCTTTACGGAGGAGAATTTCTCGCAGGTCTGCTGCGCTTATTTAAAAAGGGGGCTTCGAGAGCGTGAGTCCATTGTACGTGGCCTGTCATTGGCTAAAACCGGAGCAACCCTCGTGAGTTGGGTAGGTTCCGGCTCAAAAGGGAGACACAGCCCAGAGGAGCGTTCACCAAAGGAGTGGTTATCAAAGGAGTGATCTGAGACAGAGTGGTGGGACTTTGGTATATTCGGGCTCCAGCGATAACGGGTCGAGGCGAGGTGAGCTGCCTGTGAGGAACAGAACAGGAAGTATGTCAGTGAGGCCGGTGTTCTATACTGGTTACAGGTAGACAGGGACCTTGGGGGGTGTTGTTGAACAAGGAGACCCCGGGGTGCGGGGATACGTTTATATGAAAGTGTGGTCACAGATAGACAGGGACACTGGGGAGTGTTGTACAACAGAGGGACCCAAGGGCACAGGGACACGGTTCTCTGAAAGTGGAGTCACGGGAAGACAGGGACCCTGGGGAGTGTTGTCGAACAGTGGAGCCCAGGGGTACAAGTACACAGTTGTCTGAAAGTGGAGTCGCATATAGATATGGTTAATGATTACAGCAGTAGGGAGGTCACGTTGGAATTGTACAACACGTCAGTGAAGCTACACTTGGAGTAGAGTGATCCGTTGCCGTCGTCCTTATCTAGATAAGATGCCACTGAGCTGGAGACAGTGCAGAGGATATTTACGAGGACATTCAGTCTCGAATGCCTGAGTTATGGAGACTTTATACCTCGGATCCAATTAACACCCGCAAGTTCTAGCCTTATAGCTTCATAATTCGCCATTGCCCAATTATTCTTTTTTCCTGTCCTCTCTGATTCTATGCTTTTCCATGAGGGAAGTGGAGGGAGATAAACTCTCAGTCTGATCCTGGGAGTATGGAATGTAACGATGTGGCAGGCGATTCACTCTGTGTCTGACGCCGGAAGTGTGTGATGGGACGGTGTGGAGAGGGTTTCACTCTGTATCTGACCCCGGGAGTGTGTGATGGGACGGTGCGGAGGGAGATTCACACTGTGTCTGACCCCCGATATATGTGATGGGTTGGAGTGGAGAGTTTTTCACTCTGGAGAGGATATATCACACTTACCTCTTCGACTTTTGAATTTATTTCAAGACGCTTAGAAACAGTGTTAAAACACCGCACCACCGACTGCTCTGGAAAAACGGACCAATGAACAGTGAATCTCTCACCACACCGTCCATTATATCCGTCGGTAGTCAGAAACAGAATGGGAATCATTTAAATCGGCCCATCATACATATCCGGTGTCAGGTGTAAAGTGGAGATCCCACCAAACAGACCGATCACACAGACTCGCCGGGTAAGAGACAGAGTTAAGCTCCCCCTGCACTGTCCCATCAAATAATCCTGTTATCAGACATATAGAGAAGATCACAGCACAATTCCCAAAAAACATGCCCGGGATCAGAAAAAGAGTCAAGATCCCAAAACACAGCCCCAGCACATACAAACTGCGTCCTACACAGAGTAAAGTTGCTTCCACAACGTCCCATCTCAAACTCTCGGGGTCAGACACAGAGTGAATCTCCCTCCATACCGTCCATTCACACACTCCCGGGGTCAGACACGCAGTTAAGCTCCCTCCACACCGTCCATTCACACACTCCCGGGGTCAGACACAGAGTGAATCTCCCTCCATACCGTCCATTCACACACTCCCGGGGTCAGACACAGAGTGAATCTCCCTCCATACCGTCCATTCACACACTCCCGGGGTCAGACGCAGAGTGAATCTCCCTCCACACCGTCCCATCTCACACTCCCGGGGTCAGACACAGAGAGAATCTCCCTCCACACCGTCCCATCACACACTCCCGGGGTCAGACACGCAGTGAAGCTCCCTCCACTCCGTCCCATCACACACACCCGGGGTCAGACACAGATTGAATCTCCCTCCGCACAGTCCCATCATAGGCTCCAGGGATCAGACATAGAGTGAATCTCCCTCCACACCGTCCCTTCACACACTCCCGGGGTCAGACACAGCGTGAATCTCCCTCCACACCGTCTTTTCAAATGTTCCCGGAGTCAGACACAGAGTCAACCTGCCGCCTCACAGTCCGATAACACAAAATGGATTCAGCAACTGAGCAACTTTCCCTCTTCCCTCCCTCTCTCCCATCTCACCAATAAACAGCACTTCAGCCTCCAACAGTGTGTCTGTCTCAGAAATAATAAGATTCCGTGAGACCACATGTAGAGCTGAGGAGGGAGGGCGAGGGGAGAGGGGTCTGTGGAGAGATGGTGAGTTTGCAGTCACTGAGAGGAATTGGTGTGAAACTGCACGACCGGCCTGTAACACAGAAACTCAGAACCGAGAGATCGATATCCGGTGGAAGAGAGCAGAAATAACACCAACGCTTCACCATTTGTCTGACCACGGTACTGTGTAAAGGGACGATGTGGAGAGAGATTCACTCTGTGTCTGACCCCGGGATTGTGTGATGGGACTGTGTGGAGGGTGCTTCTCTCTGTGTCTGTTCCCGGGGGTGTGTGAGTGGACGGTGAGGAGGGAGATTCACTCTGAGCTCGACCCTGGGGTTCTATGATGGGATGGTGTGGAGGTAGCTGCACTCTGTGTCTTACTCGCTTAACCCATTGGAACATGATTGGTGGTTGTCAGTATTTCAGGGAAGTAATGAAAGCGTGCGGCTACACTGACTGGGCCGTCATACAGACATCAAAAAACTTTACTGACGCCGGGAATGTGATACGTACACGCCAGACTGAAGATCCCTCCACACGAACACATTTCATAATTCGGAGGTCAGACACTCAGAAAAACTCTCTCCAGAACGTCCCATCACACACTCTCGGTGTCTGTCACACTGAGAAGCTCCCTTCACACGGTCTCATCACACACTCCCGGGGTCAGACAAAGAGTGAATCTCCCTCCACACAGTCGCACCACCCACTCCAGGGGTTATACCCGGAGTGAAGCTCCCTCCACACCTTTCCATCACACGCTCCCTGAATTAGACCCGAAGTGAAGCTCTCTCCACACCGTACCAGTACAAAGTACTGGGGTCAAACACAGAGTAAAGCTTCCTCCACAGCGTCCCATCACACGGTCCCGGGATCAAATAAGCATTGAAACTCTCTCCTTAACGTCTGATCACGTATTCCTGCGGTCAAACAGATGGTGAATCTCCTCCACGCCGTCCCGTTACGCAACCCCGATATCAGATAAAGTGTTTAACTGTCTCCATTTGCCTCATGGATAAGAGCAAAAACAGAGAGGGCACAGAATTTCTAAGAGGGGAACGACAGATGATGAGGCTATAAGGTTAGAAAATGCATGTGTGAAATGGGATGATGTTTCAGCAGTGAAATGTTCTATGGACATTTGTACGAAGTTTAGGCATCTGTTGCAGGATAATAGGGTTACATTTGTGCAGGTGAGGAAGATAAAGAATGGTAGAGTGCAGGAGCCATGGTGACAGGTGCGTTGGAGAAACTAGTCAGGTTGAAGTAGGCATCATAGATGAGGTTTAGGAAGCAGGGATCAGATGGGTCTATTGGGGAATATTGGGTAGCAAGAATGGAGCTTAGGAAGGAACTGAGGATGGCAAGAAGGGGGCATCAGAAGGCCATGGCGAGTAGCGTAAAGGAAAACCCCAATACCGAAGAATAGCTGTTGGAGTCGTTAAAATACTTTAGGACGGATACGTCACCGGGCCTGACGGAATATTACCCAGGCTGCTCCACGAGGTGAGGGAAGATATTGCTGAGCCTCCGGCTAGGATCTTTATGTCCTCGTTGTCCACGGGAATGGTACCGCACGACTGCAGGGAGGCGAATGTTGTCACCTTCTTCAAATAGGTTAATAGGGATATTCCGGGTAATTATAGACAAGTGAGCCTTACGTCTGTGGTGGAAAAGCTGTTGGAAATGATTCTTAGAGATTGGATCTATGGACATTTAGAGAATCATGGTCTGATCAGGGACAGTCAGCATAGCTTTGTGAAGAGCAGATCTCGCCTAACAAGCCTGAGAGAGTTCTTTGAGGAGGTGACGAGGCATATAGATCAGGGTAGTGCAGTGGATGTTATCTACATATATTTTGACAAGGTTTCACATGATAGGCTTATTCAGAAAGTCGGAAGTCATAGGATCTTTGGAAGTAAGTCCAGGTGGGTTCAAAATTGGCTTGTCTGCGGAAACGCGAGCGTTGTTGTACAGGGAGTAAATTCTGATTGGAATGTAGTGACTAGTGGTGTCCCACAAGGATCGGTTCGGGTATCTCTACTTTTGTGATTTTTAATAAAGACCTGGATGTGGGTGTAGAAGGGCGCGTTGGTAAGTTTGCAGACGGCACAGAGTTTGTTGGTGTCGTGCATAATATAGAAGATTGTCGAAGATTGCATAGAGACATTGATAGGATGCAGAAGTGGGCTGAGAAGTGGCAGATGGAGATCAACCCGGAGAAGTGTGAGATGGTACATTTTCGGAAGGACAAACCCCAAGGCAGAGTACAAAGTAAATGGCAGGATACTTGGCAGAGAGATCTGGGGATACATATCCAGAGATCTCTGAAAGTTGCCTCACAGTAGATAGGGTAGTTGCGAAATCCAGTGGAGTGTTAGCTTTCATAAGTCGAGGGATAGAGTTTAAGAGTAGCGGGTTATTCCAGTTCTGGTCGCTTCCCTATAGGGAGGATGTGGAAGCATTGGCAAGGGTACAGAGGAGATTTACCGTTCTGCTGACTGGTTTAGAGGATACGCATTATGATCAGAGATTAAGGGAGCTAGGAATTTACTCTCAGGAGAGATGGAGGATGAGAGGAGACCTGCTAGAGGTATACAAGATATTAAGAGAAATAGATAGAGTGGACAGGGCACCACTATTCAATGCAAGAGGACATAGCTTTAAGGTAAGGGGAGCAAAGATCAACGGGGTATTAGAGGAAGGTATTTTACTCAGAGATTGCTTGGTGCGTGGACTGCACTGCCTGAATCAGTGGTGGAGGCACATACACTAATGACATTTAAGAGTCCAATAGACAACTATATGCAGGAATTTACATTGTTGGTTTTAATGGGAGGCAGAGTATAAGTGTCGGCACAACATTGTGAGCGAAGAGCCTGTAATGAGCGGTGTTGTTTTCTGTACTATGTTCTATACTGTCCAATCACACACTCTCGGGGTCAGACACATGGTCAAGCTCCTTGCACAACGTTGGAGTTATTTCTGCTCACATCCACCGGAAATCGATTTCTCGATTCTCAGCTTCTCTACGTCTCTGTGTGTACAGGCCGTTCGTGTGGTTTCACACCATTTCCTCCCAGTAACTGCCAACTCACCACCTGTCCACAGCCCGCTCTCCCCTCCCCCTCCCTCATCTGCTCTGCCTCTGGTCTCACACACATTTATTATCTCTGAGACAGACACACTGTTGGAGACTACAGGAACCCTGAAAAACTGGTGATTGGTGAGAGGCGAGAGATAGAGTGAAGAGGGATTTTCGCTCTGTTTCTCTGCCCGTTACTGTGTTATCGGTCTGTGAGGCGGCTACTAACTCTGTATCTGGCCACGGAAGCGTGTGATGGGACGGTGTGGTGGGAGATTCATACTGTGCCTGACCCCGGGAGTGTGTGATGGGAAGGTGCGGACGGAGCTGCACTCTGTGTCTGACCCCGGGAGTGTGTGATGGGACGGTGTGAAGGGAGATTCACTCTGTGTCTGACCCCGGTAGTGTGTGATGGGACGGTTTGTTGGGAGATTCACTCTGTGTCTGACCCCGGGAGTGTGTGATTGGACGGTGTGGAGGGAGATTCACTCTGTGTCTGACCCCGGGAGTGTGTGATGGGACGGTGTGGAGGGATCTTGACTCTCTGTCTGTCCCCAGGAGCGTGTGAAGGGACGGTGTGGATGGAGCTTCTCTCTGTGTCTGACCCCGGGAGTGTGTGATGGGACGGTGTGAAGGGAGATTCACTCTGTGTCTGACCCCGGTAGTGTGTGATGGGATAGTGTGGAGGGAGATTCACTCTGTGCCTGACCCCGGGAGTGTGTGATGGGACGGTTTGTTGGGAGATTCACTCTGTGTCTGACCCCGGGAGTGTGTGATGGGACGGTGTGGAGGGAGATTCACTCTTTGACTGATCCCGGTATTGTGTGATGGGACGGTGTGGAGGGAGATTCACTCTGTGCCTGACCCCGGGATTGTGTGATGGGACGGTGTGTAGGGAGCTTCTCTCTGTGTCTCATCCCGGGGGGGGGGGTGTGAGGGGGCCGAGCGGAGTGAGCTTCACTCTGAGCTCGACCCTGTTGTTCTATGTTTGGATGGTGTGGAGGTAGCAACACTCTGGGTCTTACTCTCTTCACCCATTGGAACATAACTGGGGGATGTCAGTATTTCAGAGAAGTGTTGAAAGCGTGCAGCTACACTGACTGGGCCGTCATACAGACATCAAAAAACTTTACTAACGCCGGGAATGTGATACGTATACGCCAGACTGAAGCTCTCTCCACAAGATCCCATTTCATAATTCGGGGGTCAGACGCTCAGAAAATCACCCTCCACAACTTCCCATCACAAACTCTCGTTGTCTGTCACACTGTGAAGCTCCCTCCACACCGTCCCAAGAAAAAGTACCGGGATCAGACACAGAGTGAATGCCCTCCACACCGTCCCATGACACAGTACTGGAGTGAGGCACAGAGTAAAGCTCCCTACACAGCGTCCCATCACACACTCCCGGGGTTAGACCCGGAGTGAAGCTTCCTCCACACCGTCCAAGGACACTGTACCGGGGTCAGACACAGAGTAAAGCTCCCTCCACACGCTCCCGGGATCAGATAAGCATTGAAACTCTCTCCTTAACGTCTGATCACGTATTCCTGGGGTCAAACAGATGGTGAATCTCCCTCCACTCCGTCACGTTACACAGCACCGATATCAGACAGAGAGTTTACCTGCCACCATTTGCCTCTTGGATAAGAGTAAACACAGAGAGGACACATAATTTTTAAAGAGGGGAACGACAGATTATGAGGTTATAAGGTTAGAACATGCGTGTGTGAAATGGGATGATGTTTCAGCAGGGAAATGTTCTGTGGACATTTGTTCGAAGTTCAGGCATCTGTTGCAGGATTTTAGGGTTAAGTTTGTCCAGGTGAGGAAGATAAAGAACGGTAGAGTGAAGGAGCGATGGTGACCGGTGCGTTGGAGAAACTAGTCAGTTGGAAGTAGGCAGCATACAAGAGGTTTAGGAAGCAGGGATCAGATGGGTCTATTGGGGAATATTGGGCAGCAAGAATGGAGCTTAGGAAGGAATTGAAGATGTCAAGAAGGGGGCATCAGAAGGCCTTGGCGAGTAGCGTAAAGGAAAACCCCGATACCGAAGAATAGCTGTTGGAGTTGTTAAAATACTTTAGGACGGATACGTCACCGGGCCTGACGGAATATTACCCACGCTGCTCCACGATGTGAGGGAAGATATTGCTGAGCCTATGGCTTGGATCTTTCCGTCCTCGTTGTCGAATGTTGTCCCCTTCTTCAAATAGGTTAACAGGGATAATCCGGGTAATTATAGACCAGTGAGCCTTAAGTCCGTGGTGGGAAAGCGGTTGGAAAAGATACTTAGAGATTGGATCTATGGACATTTAGAGAATCATGGTCTGATTAGGGACAGTCCGCGTGGCTTTGTGAAGAGCAGATCGTGCCTAACAAGCTTGATAGAGTTCTTTGAGGAGCTGAACAGGCATATAGATCAAGGTAGTGCAGTGGATGTGATCTACATATATTTTGACAAGGTTTCACATGATAGGCTTATTCAGAAAGTCAGAAGTCATAGGATCTGGGGAAGTAAGTCCAGGTGGGTTCAGAATTGGCTTGGCTGCGGAAATCTGAGCGTTGTTGTTCAGGGAGTAAATTCAGATTGGAATGTTGTGACTAGTGGTTTCCCACAAGGATCAATTCGGCAATCTCTAATTTTTGTGATTTTTAATAACGACCTGGATGTGGGGGTGGAAGGGTGGGTTGGTACGTTTGCAGATGGCACAAATGTTGGTGGTCTCGTGGATAGTTTAGTAGATTGACGATGATTGCAGAGAGACATTGATAAGATGCAGAAGTGGGCTGAGAAGTGGCAGATGGAGTTTAACCCGGAGAAGTGTGAGATGGTACACTTTTGGAAGGACAAACCCCAAGGCAGAGTACAAAGTAAATGGCAGGATACTTGGGAGTGTGGAGGAGCAGAGGGTTTTGGGAGTACATCTCCAGAGATCCCTGAAAGTTGCCTCACAGTAGACAGGGCAGTTACGAAATCCAGTGGAGAGTTAGCTTTCATAAGTCGAGGGATTGAGTTTAAGTGTCGCGGGTTATTCCAGTTCTGGTCGCTTCCCTATAGGGAGGATGTGGAAGAGTTGGAAAGGGTACAGAGGAGATTTACTGGTATGGTGACTGGTTTAGAAAGTACGCAGTATGATCAGAGTTTAAGGGAGCTAGGGATTTACTCTCTGGAGAGATGGAGGATGAGAGGAGACCTGCTAGAGGTATACAAGATATTAAGCGAAATAGATAGAGTGGACAGGGCACCATTATTCAATGGAAGAGGACATAGCTTTAAGGTAAGGGGAGCAAGTATCAAGGGGGTATTAGAGGAAGGTATTTTACTCAGAGATTGCTTGGTGCTTGGACTGCACTGCATGAGTCAGTGGTGGAGGCATATACCCTAATGAAATTTAAGAGTCTAATAGACAGCTATATGCAGAAATTTACATTGTTAGTTTATATGGGCGGCAGAGTATAAGAGTCGGCACAACATTGTGGGCCGAAGAGCCTGTAATGTGCGGTGTTGTTTTCTGTTCTATGTTCTATACCGTCCAATCACACACTCTCGGGGTCAGACACATGGTCAAGCTCCTTGCACAAAGTTGGAGTTATCTCTGCTCACTTCCACCGGAAATCGATTTCTCGTTTCTCAGCTTCTCTAAGTCTCTGTGTGTACAGGCCGGTCGTGTGGTTTCACACCATTTACTCCCAATAACTGCAAACTGAACACCTGTCCACAGCCCGCTCTCCCCTCCCCCTCCCTCATCTGTTCTACCTCTGGTCTCACACACATTTATTATCTCTGAGACAGACACACTGTTGGAGACTACAGGAACACTGAAAAACTGGTGATTGGTGAGAGGCGAGAGATAAAGTGAAGAGGGATTTTCGCTCTGTTTCTCTGTCCGTTACTGTGTTATCGGTCTGTGAGGCGGCTACTAACTCCGTATCTGGCCCCGGAAGCGTGTTATGGAACCTCGTGAAGGGTGATTCACTCTGTGTCTGACCCCGGTAGTGTGTGATGGTGCGGTTGGGAGGGAGATTCACTCTGAGACTGACCCCGGGAGTGTGTGTTGGGACAGTGTGCAGGGAGCTGCACTCTTTGTCTGACCGCGGGAGAATATGTTGGGACGGTCTGGAGGGAGCTTCACTATGTGTCAGATTCCGGGAGTGTGTGATGCGACGGTGTGGAGGGATATTCACTCTGTGTCTGATCCCGGGAGTGTGTGATGGGAAGGTGTGGAGTGAGTCTTACTCTGTGTCTGATCCGGGGCGAGTGTGATGGGTCGGTATAGAACATAGAGCACAAAGCAGTACCGCACAGTACAGGCTCTTCGGCCCACAATAATGCCGATCCTTAAAACCTTCATCCCATATAACCCCCATCTTAAATTCCTCCATATACCTGTCTAATATTTTCTTAAATTTTACTGGAGTATCTGCCTCTATACATGATTGAGATAGTGCAGTCCACGCACTAAACTCAGAGAGAGTTTAAAAAAAAGACTTCCAGTAGTATCCTTCTTGAACTTCTTCCCTCTACCCTCCGCTTAACTTAAAGCCATGGTCTCTTGTGTACAGCAGAGCTGCCCTGAGGAAGAGGAGCTGCTGTCCATTCTATCTGTTCTTCATAATAACTTATATACCTCCATCATGTCTGCTCTCACCCTCTTTCTCTACAGAGAATAAAACCCCAGTTCCCTTAATCTCTGATCAGAATCCATACTCTCTAATCATAGAAAAAAGGTGCAGGAGTAGGACATTCGGCCCTTCGAGCCTACACCGCCATTGAGTATGATCATGGCTGATCATCCAACACAGAACCCTGTACCTGCATTCTCACCATATCCCCTGATTCCTTTAGCCAGAAGGGCCATATCTAACTCTTTGTCTTAAATATAGCCAATTAACTGGTCTCGTTTCCTGTGACAGAGAAGTCCTAGGCAGAATTCTGGGAAATCTCCTCTGTACCCTTTCCAATGCTTCCACATCCTTCCTATAGTGAGGCGACATGGTAATGGATGCTGCTACTGTGGCCTAACCAGAGTGTTAAAGAGCCTCATCATTACACCGCGACTATTAAACTCTATCTCTAGACTTATGAAAGCTAACACTTCATAAGTTTTCTTAACTACCCTATCTACCTGTGAGGCAACTTTACGGGATCTGGGGATATATGCATCCAGATGCCTCTGCTCCTCCACACTACCAAGTATCCTGCCATTTACTTTGTACTCTGCCTTGGAGTTTGTCGTTCCAAAGTGTACCACCTCACACTTTTCCGAGTTGAACTCCATCTGCCACTTTTCAGCCCACTTCCGCATCTTATCAATGTCTCTCTGCAATGTTCGACAATCCTCTACACTATCCACAGCAGCACTTACCATTGTGTCGTCTGCAAACTTGCCAACCCACCCATCTACCTCCACATCCAGGTAGTTAAATAAATCACGAGAAGTAGAGATCCCAGAATCGATCCTTGAGGGACACCTCTAGTCATAACCCTCCAAACCGAATCTGCACCCTCCATACGACCTACTACTTTCAACAGGCAAGCCAATTCCGAATCCACCTGGCCAAACATCCCTGCATCCCATGCCTTCTGACTTGCTGAATAATCCTTCCGTGTGCAACTTTGCCAAATGCCTTACTAAAATCCACATAGATCATTTCCATTGGACTACCCACATCTTTAAGCGTGGTCACCTCTTCAAATCACTCAATTCGGCTTGTAAGACACGATCTTCCCATCACAAATCCATGCTGTGTGTCTCTGTTCAGATCAAGATTCTCTAAAAGCCCATAGATTCTATCTCTAAGAATCTTTTCCAACACCCTTCCCACCACAGACGTAAGGCTCACTGGTCTAAAATTTCTCGGACTATCCCTACTATCTTTTTCGAACAAGCGGACCACATTCGCCTCCCTCCAAAATCTCCAGTACCATTCCCGTGGATAACGAAGGCATAAAGACCCCAGCCGGAGGCTCAGCAATCTCTTCCCTCGCATCATGGAGCTGTCTGGGGAATATTCCGTCGGGCCCCAGGGCCTTATCCGTCCTGATGTATTTTAACAACTCCAACACCTCATCTCCCTTAATATCAACATGCCCCAGAACATCAACCTCACTCATGTTGTCCTCACCGACATCAAGTTCCTCTCATTGGTGAATACCGAAGAGAAGCATTCAATGAGGACCTCGCTCACTTCCACAGCCTCCAGGAATATCTTCCCAACTTTACCTTTAAGCGGTCCAATCTTCAGTCCTGTCATCCTTTTGTTTTTCACATATTTGAAGAATGCCTTGGGGTTTTCCTTTACCCTAATCGCCAAGGGCTTCTCATGCCCCCTTCTTGCGCTCTCAGCTCCTTCTTAAGTTCCTTTCTTGTTTCAATGTATTCTTCAATAGAAACATATGACCATTGCTTCCCAAACGTTATTTATGCTGCCTTCTTAAACCTGACTAGATGCTCCACCTCACTTGCCACTCATGGTTCCTTGAACCTACCACTCATAATCTTCCTCACCGGGACAAACATATCCCTAACATCCTGCAAGATATCCGCCAATATTGACAACATCTCCACAGTACATTCCCCAGAAAATACATCATCCCAATACACACCCGCAAGTTCTAGCCTTATAGACTCATAATCTGACCTTCCCCAATTAAAAATTTTCATGTCCTCTCCGATTCTACCCTGTCCAATAAGGGAAATGAAGTGTGTTTAACTCTCTGTCTGACCCCGGGCGTATCAGATGCAAAGGTGTGGAGGGAGATTCACTATGTGACTGACCCAGGTAGTCTGTGATGGGACGATGTGGACGGTGGCTCACTCTGTGTCAGATAACAGAAGTGTGTGATGGGACGGTGTGGAATGACTTTCACTCTGTGTCTGCCCTCGGGAATGTTTGATCGGTCTGTGTGGAGGAAGCTTCTCTCTATGTCTGAACCCGGGAGTGGGTGATGGTGCGGTTTGGAGGGAGATTCACTCTGTGTCAGATCCCGGGAGTGTGTGATGGGACGGTGTGGAAGGAGCTTCACTCTGTGTCTGACCCCAGGAGTGTGTGATGGGACGGTGTGGAGGGTGATTCACTCTGAGTCCGATCCCGGGAGAGTGTGTTGGGACGGTGTGCAGGGAGCTTCTCTCTATGTCTGATCCCGGGAGTGTGGGATGGTGCGGTTTGGAGGGAGATTCATTCTGTGTCAGATCCCGGGAGTGTTTGATGGGACGGTGTGGAGGGAGCTTCACTCTGTGTCTGACCCCGGGAGTGTGTGATGGGACGGTGTGGAGGGAGATTCACTCTGTGTCTGACCCCGGGAGTGTGTGATGGGTCAGCATGCAGGGAGATTCACTCTGTGTCTGACCCTGGGAGTGTTTGATGGGACGGTGTGGTGGGAGATTCACTCTGTGTCAGATCCCGGGACTGTGTGATGGGACGGTGTGGAGGGAGATTCACTCTGTGTCTGACCCCGGGAGTGTGTGATGTGACGGTATGGAGGGAGATTTACACTGTGTCTTAGCCCTGGAGTGTGCGATGGGACGGTGTGGAGTGAGTCTCACTCTGTGTCTGATCCGTGGCGAGTGTGATGGGTCGGTATAGATCATAGAGCATAATACAGTACCGCACAGTACAGGCTCTTCGGCTCACAATAATGCCGATCCTTAAAGCCTTCATCCCATATAACCCCCATCATAAATTCCTCCATATATCTGTCTAATATTCACTAATATTCTAAATTTCACTGGAGTATCTGCCTCTATCACTGATTCAGATAGTGCAGTCCACGCACTAAATTCTATCTGAGTTAAAATAAATCTTCCACTAGTATCCTACTTGAACTTCCTCCCCATACCCCCCGCTTGCCTTAAAGTCACACTCTCTTGTGTTCAGCAGAGATGCCCTGGGGAAGAGGAGCTGGCTGTCCATTCCATCTATTCCTCTTAATATCTTGTATACCTCTATCATGTCTGCTCTCATCCTCTTTCGCTACAGAGAATAAAACCCTAGCTCCCTTAATCTCTGATAAGAATCAATACTCTCTAATCATAGAAAAAAGGTGCAGGAGTAGGCCATTCGGCCCTTCGATCCTACACCGCCATTGAGTATGATCATGGCTGATCATCCAACACAGAACCCTGTACCTGCATTCTCACCATATCCCCTGATTCCTTTAGCCAGAAGGGCCATATCTAACTCTTTGTCTTAAATATAGCCAATTAACTGGTCTCGTTTCCTGTGACAGAGAAGTCCTAGGCAGAATTCTGGGAAATCTCCTCTGTACCCTTTCCAATGCTTCCACATCCTTCCTATAGTGAGGCGACATGGTAATGGATGCTGCTACTGTGGCCTAACCAGAGTGTTAAAGAGCCTCATCATTACACCGCGACTATTAAACTCTATCTCTAGACTTATGAAAGCGAACACTTCATAAGTTTTCTTAACTACCCTATCTACCTGTGAGGCAACTTTCCGGGATCTGGGGACAGGTACATCCAGATGCCCCTGCTCCTCCACACTACCAAGTATCCTGCCATTTACTTTGTACACTGCCTTGGAGTTTGTCCTTCCAAAGCGTACCACCTCACACTTTTCCGAGTTGAACTCTATCTGCCACTTTTCAGCCCACTTCCGCATCTTATCAATGTTTCTCTGCAATGTTCGACAATCCTCTACACTATCCACAACAGCACCAACCTTTGTGTCGTCTGCAAACTTGCCAACCCACCCTTCTACCTCCATATCCAGGTAGTTAAAGAAATCACGAGAAGTAGAGGTCCCAGACCCGATCCTTGAGGGACACCTCTAGTCATAACCCTCCAAACCGAATCTGCACCCTCCATCACGACCCACTACTTTCAACAGGCAAGCCAATTCCGAATCCACCTGGCCAAACATCCCTGCATCCCATGCCTTCTGACTTGCTGAATAATCCTTCCGTGTGCAACTTTGCCAGATGTCTTACTAAAATCCACATAGATCAGATCCACTGGACTACCCACATCTTTAAACGTGGTCACCTCTTCAAATCACTCTATTCGGCTTGTAAGACACGATCATCCCATCACAAATCCATGCTGAGTGTCTCTGTTCAGATCAAGATTCTCTAAAAGCCCATAGATTCTATCTCTAATGATATTTTCCAACAACTTTTCCCAACACAGACGTAAGGCTCACTGGTCTTTAATTTCTCGGACTATCCCTACAATCTTTTTCGAACAAGTGGACCACATTCGCCTCACTCCAAACCCTCCAGTACCATTCCCGTGGACAACGAAGGCATAAAGACACCAGCCGGAGGCTTAGCAATCTCTTTCCCCGCATCATGGAGCTGTCTGGGGAATATTCCGTCGGGCCCCAGGGCCTTATCCGTCCTGATGTATTTTAACAACTCCAACACCTCCTCTCCCTTCATGTCAACATGCTCCAGAACATCAACCTCACTCATATTGTCCTCACCGATATCAAGTTCCCTCTCATTGGTGAACACCGAAGAGAAGTATTCATTGAGGACCTCGCTCACTTCCACAGCCTCCAGGTATATCTTCCCACTTTACCTTTAATCGGTCCAATCTTCAGTCCTGTCATCCTTTTGTTTTTCACATATTTGAAGAATGCCTTGGGGTTTTCCTTTACCCTACTCGCCAAGGGCTTCTCATGCACCCTTCTTGCACTCTCAGCCCCTTCTTAAGCTCCTTTCTTGTTACTTTGTATTCTTCAATAGAAACATATGACCCATGCTTCCTAAACGTTATTTATGCTGCCTTCTTAAACCTGAATAGATGCTGCACCTCACTTGTCACTCATGGTTCCTTGAACCTACCACTCATAATCTTCCTCACCGGGACAAACATATCCCTAACATCCTGCAAGATATCCGACAACATTGACCACATGTCCACAGTACCAGAAAATACATCATCCCAATACACACCCGCGTTATCACCATATAGACTCATAATCTGACCTTCCCCAATTAAAAATGTTCCTGTCCTCTCCGATTCTATCCCGTCCAATAAAAGAAATGAAGTGTGTTTAACTCTGTGTCTGACCCCGGGAGTATCAGATGCAATGGTGTGGAGGGAGATTCACTATGCGTCTGATCACGGAAGTGTGTGATGGGACGGTGTGGAATGAGCTTCACTCTGTGTCTGCCCTCGGGAATGCGTGATCGGTCTGTGTGGAGGAAGCTTCTCTCTGTGTCAGATCCCGGGAGTGTGTGGTGGGACGGTGTGGAGGGAGATTCACAGTGTGTCTGACCCCGGGAGTGTCTGATGGGATGGTGTGGAGGGTGATTCACTCTGAGTCCGATCCCGGGAGTGTGTGTTGGGACGGTGTACAGGGAGCTTCTCTTTATGTCTGATCGCGGAAGAGTGTCTTGGGGACTGTGTGGAGGGATATTCACTCTGTGTCTGATCCCGGGAGTGTGTGATGGGACGGTGTGGAGGGAGCTACACAGTGTGTCTGATCCCGGGAGTGTGTCATGGGACGGTGTGGAGGGAAGATCACACTATTTCTGACCACATGGGTGTGTGATAGGACCGTGTGGAGGGAGATTCGCAGTAGGATGGAGATCCAGTTGGTACCTGACCCCAAGAAATTGAGTTTTTTTAGTGCCTCCGAGATGGATTCTTTGAGGAGATTGTACTGTAGCCTACCATGGAGAAGGCAATTCTAGATTTAGTGTCGTGTAATGAACCGGATTTGATGAGGGAACTCGAGGTAAAGGAGCCATTAGGAGGTTGTGACCATAATATGATGTTTTAATCTAAAATTTGAAAGGGAAGAGGGAAAATCGGAAGTGTCAGTATTCCAGTTGAACAACTCGGACAATGGAACCATGAGGGAGGAACTAGCCAAAGTTGACTGGAATGATACCCCAGCAGCGATGACTGTGGAACAACCTTGGCAGGTATTTCTGGGAATAATACAGAAGGTGTAGGATCAGTTCATTCCAAAGAGGAAGAAATATTATCAGGGGAGTAGGGGCGAACTTGGCTGACAAGGGAAGACAAGGACAGTATAACAATAAAAGAGAAGTCTAACATAGTAAATATGAGCGGGAGGCCAGAACATTGGGAAACATTTGAAGTACAGCAGAAGATTATTAAAAAGAAGTACTGGAGAAAAGATGAGGTACGAAGGCAAGCGAGCCAAGAATATAGAGGAGGATAGTAAAAAAGCTTCTTTAGGTTTTCGAAGAGGAAAAAAATTAGTTAAGACCATCGTTGGGCCCTTTAAGGACAGAAACCGGTGAATTTATTAAGGGGAACAAGGAAATGGCAGAAGAGTTGAACAGATACTTTGGATCTGTCTTCACTAGGGAAGACACAGACCAATTTCCCAGATGTAACAGTGGCCAGAGGACCTAGGGTAATGAAGGAAATGAAAAGATAATCACATTAGGCAGAGAATTGTGTTGGGTAGACTGATGGGACTGAAGGCTGATAAATCCCCAGGGCCTGATGGTCCTGCATCACAAGGTACTTAAGGAGGCGACTCTAGAAATCGTGGACGCATTGTTATTCATTTTCCAATGTTCTGTGGATCCAGGATCAGTTCCTGAGCATTGGAGGATAGAATATGTTATACAACTTTTTGAAAAAAGGAGGGAGAGAGAAAACAGGGAATTATAGACCAGTTAGCCTGACGTCAGAGGTGTGGAAGATGCTTAAGTCAGTTATAAAAAGATGAAATAACGGGACATTTGGATAGCAGTAACAGGATCGGTCCGAGTCAGCACGGATATACGAAGGGGAAATCATGCTTGACTAATGTTCTGGAATCGTTTGAGAATGTAACTATGAGAATGGGCAAGGGAGAGCCAGTGGATGTAGTGTACCTGGATTTTCAGAAAGCCTTTGATAAGGTCCCACATAGGAGATTAGTGGGCAAAATTAGAGGACATGGTATTGGGGTAGGGTACTAACGTGGATAGAAAACTAGTGTCAAACAGGAAACAAAGAGTGGGGATAAACGGGTCCTTTTTCAGAATGGCAGGCAGTGACTAGTGGGGCACCGCAAGGCTCGGTGCTGATACCTCAGCTATGTACAACATATATTAATGATTTAGATGAAGAAATGAAAAGTAACATTAGCAAATTTGCAGATGACACAAAGCAGGATGGCTGTGTGAAATATGAGATATTAGGACAGGTGGCTTAACAGGTTGGGTGAGTGGGCAGATGCATGACAGATGCAGTTTAATGTGGATAAATGTGAGGTTACCCACTTTTGTGGCAAGAACAGGAAGGCAGTTTACTATCTGAATGGTGTAAAGTTAGGAAAAGGGGAAGTACAACGAGATCTAGGTGTCCTTGTTCATTAGTCACTGAAAGTAAGCATGCAGGTACAGGCAGGTAGTGAAGAAAGCTAATGGCATGCTGGCCTTTATAACAAGGGGAGTTGAGTATAGGAGTAAACAGGTCCTTCTGCAGCTGTACAGGGCCCTGGTGAGACCACACCGAGAGTATTGTGTGCAGTTTTGGTCTCCAAATTTGAGGAAGGACATTCTTGCTATTGAGGGAGTGCAGTATAGCTTCAGGAGGTTGATTCCCGGGATGGCGGGACTGTCATATGTTGAACGATTGGAGCAACTGGGCTTGTATACACTGGAATTTAGAAGGATGAGAGGGGATCTGATTGAAGCATATAATATTATTAAGGGATTTGGACACGCTAGAGGCAGGAAACATGTTAACGACGTTGGGGGAGTCCAGAACCCCTAGGAGATAGAATGGCGGTGCAGGCCTATTCCTGCAACTAATGTCTATTGAGATTCACTCTGTGTCTGAACCCGGGTTTGTGTGATGGGACGGTGTGGAGGGAGTTAAACTTTTTGCCTGAATCCGGAATTGTGTGATACAACTGGGTGGAGGGAGATTCACTCTGTGCTTGACACCAGTAGTGTGTGGTGGACGGTGTGGAGGGAGTTTCTCAGTGTGACTGACCTCGGGGGTTTGTGTTGGGACGGTGTGGAGGGAGCTTTTTCTCTGTGTCTGAACCCCGAAGAATGTGATGGGATAGAGTGTATGGAGCTTCACATTGGTGCGGATATATCACACATACCTCTTCCTCTTTTGTATTTATTTCAAGACGCTTTGAAACAGATGTTGCTTCGCCACATCGTCTGCTCTGGAAAATAGGATCAATGAACGGTGTATCTCTCTCCACACATCCTCCGGTCGTCAGACACAGAAGGATCCTTTCACACTGGCTTATCACAGATTCCCGTCGCCTGTTGTAAGGGGAACATCCCTCCGAAACGTCCGATCACACAGACGCACCGGGTCAAAGACAGAGTGAAGTTCCCTCTTCACTGTCCCAGCAAATTATCCTGTTGTCAGACATACAGAGAAATTCACAACACATTTTTTCAAATACATTCCCGGGATCAGACACAGTGTCAAGATCCCAAAACACAGTCCAAGAACATACAAACTGCGTTAGACACAGAGTGAATCTCCCTCCACACCGTCCCATTACACACTCCCGGGTCAGACACAGAGTGAATCTCCCTCCACAACGTCCCATCACACACTCCCGGGGTCAGACACAGAGTGAATCTCCTCCACAACGTCCCATCACACAATCCCGGGGTCAGACACAGAGTGAATCTCCCTCCACACCGTCCCGTCACACACTTCCGTGGTCAGACACAAAGTGAAATTCCCCGAGTTAGAAAGAGTGAAACTCCTTTCCCTCCGTCTCTGCCGCACTCACCTCTCGATGAAGACCGTGAGTCCGGTTTTACCAGCTGCACATTCATGTAAGTCTCGCTGCCGTCCATCCTGTCGAGGATCCTCTGCGTCTCTGAGCTCAGCGAGGGGAAGTAACCGTTGTCAGAGGAAGCCTGTGTTGACAGGCGGATCAGACCGACTCAGACAAACACCGGATGGGCTGCTGACAAAGAGAGTGCCCGAGAGCATGGGGCGGAAGCGCCAGGCAGGAGGGAGGTGGAGGGTGTGAGAGGGGGTGGTATGGAGCGATGTAAGCGGCGGGGTGGGGAAGTAGTGTCAGTGGGGAGGTACAGAGCGCCGGGTGACTGAGGGGAAGTTTAGGGTTTGGTGGAAAGATAGGCGTGGGTTACAGGCATCAGAAAGAGGAGCGGAATTAAAGAAGGGGAGGACGAGAAGTGGCAGAGAATGGAGAGAGAGGGTTAGAAATAGTCAGGGTGGATTCTTGGAGAGAAGTCAGGGGAGAAACTGAGATAGGATGGCGAGCTAACGGAGGAAAACTAAGAAGGAGAGAGAGAGATAAACGGACAGGGAGTGGCGAAGGAAGAGAGGGAGGAGAGAAAGTGTTGCAGAGAGAGAGGAGGGAAGCAGGGAAGGGAAAATTGAGGGAGACGGAATATGGAAGATGGGGGGAAATAGGAAGAGAAGGTGGGAGAAAGAAATGAATGGAAGAAGGGGGAGAGTGAAGGATGATGAGTAAGCAGTGAGGGGAAGACGGACGTATATGTTGTTACTCAGGCAGTGCCTTTACTGTCCGAGAGATTTGCAACCAACCCCCACCCCCCCGACCCCCGACCCCCAAACTTCAGTTCATTCAAACACTCTGTGGTCTAGAATCCACGTCCCCGAGACAAACCCTCGACACTAACCGAAGTAACCGAGCCCGCTCCCCATCCGGAAGACGGCAGAAAGACGTCAGAGCAATAGATTGCCCTTTTTAGACTCTGCAACACCCCATAGGATCCCAAAACACAATCCCAGAACGTACAAACTGCGTTAGACATAGAGTAAGATGCTTCAACACCGTCCCATCACACTCTCCTGGGGTCAGACACAGAGTGAATCTCCCTCCACACCGTCCCATCACACACTCCCGGGGACAGACACAGAGTGAATCTCCCTCCACACCGTCCCATCACACACTCCCGTGGTCAGACACAGAGTGAATCTCCATCCACACCGTCCCATCATACACTCCCGGGGACAGACACAGAGTGAAGCTCCCTCCACACCGTCCCATCACATACTCCCGGGATCAGACCCAGAGTGAAGCTCCCTCCATACCCGTCAAATCACACACTCCCGTGGTCAGACACAGATTGAATCTCCCTCCACACCGTCCCATCACACACTCCCGTGGTCAGACACAGAGTGAATCTCCCTCCACACCGTCGGATCACACACACCCGGGACAGACACAGAGTGAAGCTCCCTCCATACCGTCAAATCACACACTTCCGTGGTCAGACACAGAGTGAATCTCCCTACCACACCGTCCCATCACACACTCCCGGGGACAGACACAGAGTGAAGCTCCCTCCAAACCGTCCCATCACACACTCC
Source organism: Hemitrygon akajei (assembly GCF_048418815.1). NCBI lineage: Eukaryota > Metazoa > Chordata > Chondrichthyes > Myliobatiformes > Dasyatidae > Hemitrygon > Hemitrygon akajei. The sequence continues at coordinate 7,895,019 of NW_027331928.1, forward strand.
CGGGGTCAGACACAGAGTGAATCTCCCTCCGAACGGACCAATCATATACTCCGGGGGACAGACACAGAGTGAATCTCCCTCCATACCGTCCCATCACAGACTCCTGGGGTCAGACACAGAGTGAAGCTCCCTCCACACCGTCCCATCACACACTACCGGGGTCAGACACAGAGTGAATCTCCTCCACACCGTCCCATCACACACTCCCGGGGTCAGACACAGAGTGAATCTCCCTCCCACACCGTCCCCATCACACCACTCCCGGAGACAGACACAGTGTGAATCTCCCTCTCCACCGTCCCATCACACACTCCGGGGTCAGACACAGAGTGAATCTCCCTCCAACACCGTCCCATCACACACTCCTGGGGTCAGACACAGAGTGAAGCTCCCTCCACACCGACCCATCACACACTCCCGGGGTCAGACACAGAGTGAATCTCCCTCCACACCGTCCCATCAC